>NC_092774.1:9321179-9605529 GCF_047496795.1 Chiloscyllium punctatum
AGCGCGCCCACTCCGGCGAGCGGCCCTTTGCCTGCGGCGAGTGCGGGCAGGCCTTCGGCCAGGCCGCCCACCTGCGCCGCCACCGGCGGGCCCACTCGGACACGCGGCCCTTCGCCTGCCCGCGGTGCCCGGCCCGCTTCAAGAGCGGCCCGGCGCTGCGCTGCCACCGGCGCGCCCACACACCGGCGAGCGGCCCACCGGTGCCCGCAGTGCCCCGCCGCCTTCGGGCAGTCCGGCGACCTGGCCCGCCACCGCCGCGTCCACACCGGCGAGAGGCCCTACGCCTGCGCCATCTGCCAGGCCACCTTCGCCTTCTTGGGCAACTACATGAGGCACCGCAAGATCCACGCGTGAGGCGGTGGATCACCCACCAGTGTCCCAGGGATATGCAGGTTAGGGTGGATTGGCCATGCTAAATTACCCATAGTGCCCAGGGATGTGCAGGTTAGGCTGGATTGGCTGTGCTAAACTTACCCATAGTGCCCAGGGATGTGCAGGTTAGGGTGGATTGGACATGCTAAATTACCCATAGTGCCCAGGGATGTGCAGGTTAGGGTGGATTGGCTGTGCTAAATTACCCATACTGCCCCAGGGATGTGCAGGTTAGGGTGGATTGGCCATGCTAAATTACCCATAGTGCCCAGGGATGTGTAGGTTAGGGTGGATTGGCCGTGCTAAATTACCCATAGTGCCCAGGGATGTGCAGGTTAGGGTAGATTGGCCGTGCTAAATTACCCATAGTGCCCAGGGATGTGCAGGTTAGGGTGGATTGGCCGTGCTAAATTACCCATACTGCCCCAGGGATGTGCAGGTTAGGGTGGATTGGCCATGCTAAATTACCCATAGTGCCCAGGGATGTGTAGGTTAGGGGTGGATTGGCCGTGCTAAATTACCCATAGTGCCCAGGGATGTACAGGTTAGGGTGGATTGGCCATGCTAAATTGTCCCAATCCACCTAACCTGCACATCCCAGGACAATTTAGCATGGCCTATCAACCTCTGCTGCACATTCCTGGGCACTACAGGACAATCTCTCATGGCTAATCTACCTGAACCTGCACATCCTTGGACACTCTGGGTAATTTAGCATGGCCAATCCACCCTCAGCTCCACGTTCCTGGACACTGGAACAATTTGGCGTGGTCAACCCAACTAGCCTGCAGAATCCTGGACACTACAGGAAAATTTAGCACGGCCAATCCACCCTAACCTACACATCCCTGGGCACTATGGGTAATTTAGCATGGCCAATCCACCCTAACCTGCACATCCCTGGGCACTATGAGACCATTTAGCACGGCCAACCCACCCTAACCTGCACATCCCTGGGCACTATGGGTAATTTAGCACGGCCAATGCACCATATTTACACATCTTTGTTTGATCAGTGGGAGGAAACCAGAGCACCCGAAGGTAGCCCACGGTAGGGAGTGGGGTTGGGGTACAAACTCCACGCGGAGAGTCGCCCGAGGGTGGAATCGAACCCGGCTCCCTGGTGCTGTGAGACAGCAGCACTAACCCACGGAGCCACCGTCCCCAGCCCCTGGAGGGTTTGTTGGCACAGCAGCCGGATGCCCAATTTGCAGCGCCCCCCTCCCTCCACCCCACGAAAATAGACGGTCGTTTCTGCAACCCTTCCGCAGTTCGTGAAATGAAACCCACTCAGAATCCGGGCAGGATTAAAGATGATCAGATCGCCGTCCGATCAAGTGGAGTAAAGGAGCTCTGTAATGTGACGGGGTGGTGGGGGGAGGGGGGCTAGAGATCTGTGCGGTTTCTCCTGTAGACTCGAGCTCTGGCATAGAGGGGCCGTTCGAGGCTAAGACTGAGTCAGATCTTATGTGTATGACTTCTGAAATAAACTCACCCTTTCGACTGCCTCAGGACTCTGCCCCCCTGCTGCAATTAACACTCAGTCCAACCGCGATACGAGAGGGGCGAATTTATGTTCTAACGCAGTAGGCCGCGGCCAGGGGTGCTGTTGGAGACTGAGGAAGAACGTGAGCAACAGGAACAGGCCCTCCCGGCCCTTCAAGCATCCTCTGTCATGCAATAAGAGCAGGCCTGATCTCCTCGTGGACTCAGCTCCACTATCCCTTAATGTTGAAAGGAAATGCAGATCTTAGCTTGCAAAACATTTGGTGAGGAAGCCTCAAACACTTCACGGGGTGGGGAACTCCACAGATTCACCAACCCACTGGCTGAAGAAGTTCCTCCTCAACTCTGTCCTAAATCTGCTTTCTTTCCGCCCCCACCCATCTTATTTTGAGGCTGTACCCCCCTCGTTCTAGTTTGACCCACCAGTGGAATCAAGCTCCCTGCTTCAATTGTATCTATTCCATTCATAATTTCTATAGGATCCTCCCCCCTTGTTCTTCTGAATTCCAATGAGTACTGTCCCAGTCTACTCCATCTCTCCTCATGAGCCGAGCGTCTCAACTCGGCAATCGACTGAACGAACCTCCTCTGTTGAGTCGGATTGAAATTCGCAGGGGTCCGTGAGAGCAAACTCAACGCTGAGACAAAGACTCAGAACCAACCCTGAACTGAAAAACGCTCAGTGCTTATTGAAAGAAACAGCATGCAGATTTTTATCGGCTAAAATAAAAACATAAGAGGGCCCAACTTTTCTTGGGTCCCTTTTCCTGCCTTTTAAGGGAAAGGGTAACATTTATATACTTCAAGGTATGCTGAGAAGTGACAAATTATCATGAAAGGTTTGTCGTCTGTTGGCACTGAACTTTGGCTTTTATTGAATTTCCAAAATGTCAATCATTCACGTCGCTCCATAACTTTGTTTCTGTGTCCGGACGGTTTGTTTCAGCTAACGTTTGCAGTTCAAACTCTACCCAAGGAGCCGTTATGAGGTTAGAGGCTTTTGTGTGCGTTCGGCCTGTGTCATGTTTACTGTCTATGACCTTTTGTCAAGTTGTTTTTAAAACTCACTGCTCTATAACTGCAGAGTTGGCTAATTTTTCCCATCATGCACTGCTAAATGTTCCCCAGAATACTCCACCTCTGCAGGCCTCCTGGTGCCAGCGCATCCTTACTTAAGGAGCCCAACCTTCTGCGATTCACGCACCCAGGTCCCTCCGCACAGCAGCGTGCTGCAATTTCTTCCCAGTTCAAATAAATAGTCCATTTTGCTATTATCTCCACCAAGACGGATGATGCTGTCACGTTTATCAACATCTTACGCCATCTCCCGGACCTTTTTTGCCCACTCACTTGAACTATCCCTGTCCCTTTGCGAACTTTCAGAATCCTCTGCACACTTGGCTCTACCAGGCGTCTTCGCGTCGTCTGCAAACTTTGACACGCTGCGTACAGCAGAGGCTTCTCGATAGGCCCAGGAATATGCACGGAAGGGAGGGATACCGACCAAGGCAGGGCAGAAGGGATTAGTTGAGTTTGACATCAGATTCAGCACATCGTGGGCCCAAGGGGACCTGTTCCTGTGCTGTTCTCGTTCCTGTGCTGTTCTCATTCCTTACGGAGGAGGGTTTGTTGCTTGTTTTGCGAATTTGCTCTCTCCCCTGCTCTTGCCGAATCGGTTGGGCTACACCAAGATTTGTTACCTTTAACTTTAGAAGCAACAAATGGCACCTCGGGCCTGACTTGCAGTCTGCCCGTCTCGTAGATGGTCAAGAAGGATTGAATTCACCCAGGTCCGGGTTTCTTTGTGAGCAGGATGATGCTGTTCTGATCATAGAGCTCCTCCACCAGCTTCCTGCGCTGTTCTCGTTCCTGAAATCGACCGGCGTTTGAAACGTGCACATGGATCGAGCCTGCCCTCCGACCTCGGATACAGGAGTCGGGACATCCTCGTGTCGTTGTCAAGGATGGTGGTGAGGTCTCTTCAGGAATACTGTCTCCAGTTCTGATTTAGGATGGATAATTGTTAAGCAGGGGAGGGTTCCGAAGAAATTTACTGGGACCTTGCCGGGAATGGAAGGTTTGAGTTATGAGGCAGAGTTGGGGGGGCGGGGGTTTGGTTTGGTTTGGGATTATAGTTGGCACAGGCTGGTTGGACCGAAGCTAAACAGCCAAGGCCCTTCTCCCCAGAGTAGGGGAGTCCAAACCTAGAGGGGCATCGGTTCAAGGTGAGAGGGGAAAGATTTAAAAAGGGTCAAGCTTTGCCATGCAGAGGATGTTGCATGTGTGGAACGAGCTACCAGAGGACGTGCTGGAGGCTGGTGCAATTACAATTAAAAGCCATCTGGATGGGTGCATGAATAGAAAGGGTTTAGGGGGATATGGGCCAAAGTCTGGACTAATTTACGATACCTGGGTCGGCATAGACAAGTTAGGATGAAGGGTCGTTTCCATGCTGTGTATCTCTTTAACTGCTGAGAGGAATCAGTTGGTTGATACTTTTGGCATCTTCAAGGAGGCATCCCCACCTCCTGTTAAATCCATACACAGGGAGGACTTATAGTTCAAACAGGCTTGCAGGTGGGATGCTCAATTTCACAAATCGAATTTCACAGTCTCAAAGCTGAAAGTGATGAACAGAGATACAGTTAAGAGTAGGACCCTGGGGAGTGTTGTTGAACAGAGAGACCGAGGGGTGCAGGTGCACAGTTTCTAGGAAGTGGAGTCACAGGTAAACAGGTTGGCGAAGGAGATGTTTTGTGTGCTTGCCTTTATCGCGTGGAGCATTGAGTATAGGAGTTGGGAGGTCCTGTTGCGGCTGTACAGGACATTGGTTAGGCCACTTTTAACATACTCTGTTCAATTCTGGTCTCCCTGCTGGAGGAAGGATGTTGTGAAACTTGAAAGGGTTCAGAAAAGATTTTACAAGGATGTTGGAGGGTTTGAGCTATAGGGAGAAGCTGAATAGGTTGGGGCTGTTTTCCCTGAGGCTGAGGGGTGACCTTACAGAAGTGTATAAAATCATGAGGGGCATGGATAAGGTAAACAGACAAGATTTCTTCCCCCAGGGTCAGGGGAGTCCAGAACTGGAGGGTGTAGGTTTAGGGTGAGAGGGGAAAGATTTAAAAGGGAGCTAAGGGGCAATGTTTACATGCAGAGAGTGGTACGTGTATGGAATGAGCGGTCAGAGGAAAGGGTGGAGGCTGGTACAGTTACAGCATTTAACAGGCGTCTGGACGGGCACATGAATAGGGTGGGTTGAGAGGGATATGGGCTACGATTAGAGTGGTGCTGGAAAAGCACAGCAGGTCAGGCAGCATCCGAGAAGCAGGAAAATCGATGTTTCAGAAATATGGCCAAGGACACACCGAGAGTGTTTCCGCAAAAGCCGATTTATTTGATCGCTAACCGTGAATCGTCTGGTCCGAGGGGGTCAGCCTGGGGACTATCGTCTGTACTCACTGGCACCCGAGTCCTTCGCATGGGCCCAGACGGTGAGCGGCCCCAAACGTCTAGGCCCGCCTCCCGAAAGTGCACCACCGCCCTCCCGCGACGAGGCGCCTACTTGTCGGCGTGGGCACGCTGGTGGGAGGCGAGGGTGCTCAAGCGGGTCAGCCCCTTCCCGCACACGGGGCAGGTGAACGGCCTCTCCCCGGTGTGGACCCGCTGGTGGCGCAGCAGCGTGGAGGACTGGATGAAGCCCTTGCCGCACACCGAGCAGGTGAAGGGCCGCCGGCCGGTGTGGGTCTGCCGGTGCCGCGTCAGGGTGGAGGACTGGGCGAAGCCCTTGCCGCACTCGGGGCAGGTGTAGGGCCGCTCCCCGGTGTGGGTCTGCTGGTGCTGCATCAGGTGGTTCCTCCGCTTGAAGCTCTTCTCGCACTCGAAGCACTGGAGCGGCCGGCGGCTGGAGTGGGCCCGCTGGTGCGAGAGCAGGTGCTGGGACTGGGCGAAGCCCTTGCCGCACTCGGGGCAGGTGAACGGCCTCTCGCCGGTGTGGCTGCGGCGGTGGGTCTCCAGGTGGGAAGGGTAGTCGAAGCCCTTCCCGCAGTCTCCGCACTTCCACCGCTTCTCCATGCCCGCGGGGTTCGGCTCACCGGAGCGCGCCCCCAGGCCTCCCGTTGGCGTCCCCGTTGGCCACAGCCAGAACTGGCATTTCTTCCCCCCCCCACCCACCCAACCTTCTGAAGCGAGTCGAAGAGCGGCTCACCCGGACCTTGACTGGGCGTTTGGCTTCAGCTTGGCATCTGCACCTCCCTCCCTTCTCACCATCTGCAACAGGGACATGGCGCACCTCGTCAGTCTCCAAACAGAGTCAAGACAACACGGAAACAGAGCGGGCCCTTCGGTCCGGGCCCCACCCGAATCCCAAACCGTAACGCGTTCCACCAGCCTCTGATGAAGGAGCCATCTCTCACCCAACTCTACATCCGTGGACGCTGCAGTGGCTCAGCCCCGGCCACTCAGCCCTCCAACCCCCGCCACCCTTCTGCACTCCGATTGGTTGGAGGACAAGCCCCGCCCCTGGGCTTCCTTGTTCCCACCAGCCTTCCTGCGTCCCCCCTCATCCCCTCCCCCCCTCCCCCCAAACCTTTCTTACTGAAAAACGTCTTTTAAACTTTGTAACTGTACCTGCGTCCACTACTTCCTCTGGACGTTCACTCAACGCAACAACCACCCTCTGCGTAATTAAAAAAAAATTGCCTCTCTTTTTTTTAAAAAACACCCTCCTTCTCCTCTCACCTTTAAAAATGTGCCCCTCTGACTTGAAATCCCCCGACTGAGGGAAAAGACACCTGCCATTCACCTTATCTATACCCCTCAAGATTGGATAAACCTCTAAAAGGTCACATCTCAATTTACTATCCTCCAGTGAAAAAAAAAGGCCCAGCCTAACCGTCCACTTCCCCATAACTCAAACCCTCCATTCCCAGGAAAATCCTGCCAAATCTTTTCTGAACCCTCTCCAGTTTGACAATATCCTTCGTGTCAGGAGCTAGGTGCTAGCATGGTCTGTTGTGGTGAACTGCTATTTCTGTAACGCTGGACATTTTATTTCTCAATTGTCTATAACTCAACTAAGTAAGCTGTGCCTAGGTACTTTTGTATCTAAGTTTAACTGGCAACATGTAAACTTTCGACTATACTCTCTGAGTATGTCTGACAATAAAGGCTATTCTATTATATTCTGAAATAGAGTCAAAAATCAGAAACGACAATTCAAGTATCTGAGGAGAATGCTTATTTCCTAAAGTGTTGTGATGGTAGGTTGCTGTTAATGTCATCGTATTGCTAACCTGCCATGGCAGAAGGTGCGATGTAAATTTCAATTGAACCAAATAACAGTTGTAAAAGCAGACCATAACAAATTATCAATTGTCATTAAAAATCCATCTGGTCCACTCATGTTATTCAGGCAACTTCTCATTGCTACCCTTACTGGCATTTATGTTTCCTCTTGGCTTATCGTCAGCAATCCCTTTGTGTGCCCATCCATCTTTTTCTCTCTCCCTGGGCACCCTCATGCTCTATTCACTCCCTATCCTCAGCATAAGTACCGACCCCTTCCCGGCTATTTTCAGTACTCACGGAGAATCACCAGACTCGAAATACCAACTAAAAGTCAGACCTGCAGGCTTGCTCCAGAACTTCCTGCTCTATTTTGTGTTTCAGATTTCCAGCATCCACGGTCCTTTACCTTCAGTTGAAGTAAATCCGCCATCCTTACCTGGTCTAGCCCCACCTGTGACCCTTTGCACTGCTCATTCCCTTCGCAATGACCCAAACAGCTACTCAGTTCTTTTTGTGTCCGCGTTACTGTAATTTTGTAACTCAGCTTACTATTGAGATGTTCCTACACACCTCGAGAGATGGAGAGAGCTGAATCAGAGAATCTGCCAGTTAGGGACACTACCCATCAAGATCCCTGGATCACATCTCCCTCACAGTGTTCCCATCCCCCATCCATTGCCCCATCCCCCCCATCCATTCCCCCATCGCCCCCATCCATTGCCCCATCCCCCCCATCCATTGCCCCATCCCCCCACATCCATTGCCCCATTCCCCCATCGCCCCCATCCATTGCCACATCCCCCCATCCATTGCCCCATCTCCCCCGTCCATTGCCCCATTCCCCCCATCCATTCCCCCACCGCCCCCATCCATTGCCCCACCGCCCCCATCCATTGCCCCATCCCCCCCCCCTCCCCCTCCATTCAGGCCCTAGACAGTGCAAACCAGTCTCCGCTCACCGTGACCCTGGGCCAGGGATCCAGCCAATGACTAAGCCCCGCCTCCCCATTCACTCCGATTGGTTAGAGGTCCAGGCCCGTCCCCCCTCGTTCAATCCGAATGGTTGGAGGACCGGCCGCTGCGGCTCGGTCCTCCAGGCGCACCCCCTCCGTCCTTGGTCTCTCATTGGTCGAAGGGCCAGCCGCACCACCCTGACCCGCCCCGATCCTTCACACCGATTGGCTGGTGCACCAGCCCCGCTTCCCTCGCGACACGCCGATTGTCCCGGCGGTCCAGTCCCGCCCATTAGCTCCACTCGCCCGGCCTCCCCATTCACTCCAATTGGTTCGATGGCCGGTCCGGCCCGGCTCACGCACTCCGATTGGTTGGAAGGCGAGCCCCGCCCACGCGGGCCGCCGTCCCGCCTCCACCTTTCACCGCGAAGGGTTCGGGTTGGAGCCCCGCCCCTACAGTCAGCGAGCCGTCACTCCGATTGGTTGAGGGGACAGCCCCGCCCACATCTCCTCCACCTCCCCCCCAAGGCCGCGTCTCCTTCACGGAAGCGGAAACCAGGGGGCTGTCGGGAAGGTAAATTGGCCAATGAAAAACCTATCAGAGGGCAGGGGCTTATCCCCCCACCACTCCAACCCTACAGGTATTTAAATATATAAGAATCTACCACGGATTAACCATGGGGTACAGGTATTTGGATGGGTCTATGAATAGGAAAGGGTTTGGAGGGTGGGACTAGGTTGGGGTTGGCACATCTGGGTCGGCATGGGCAGGTTGGACCGAAGGGTCTCTTTCCGTGACTCGGTCTCTCGAAATCAGATGGGGGATTGTGGACTGAACTTCCCCGCACCCCCCGCCACCCCACACCACACCCCCCGCCACCCCACACCACACCCCCCCACCCCCCACATCACCCCCCCCACCACACCCCCCGCCACCCCACCCCACACTCCCCACCCCACCACACCCCCCCCACCTCCACCCCCCACTCCCCCACCTCCACCCCCCACTCCCCCACCCCCCCACACCCCCCCCCCACCTCCACCCCCCACTCCCCCCACCTCCACCCCCCACTCCCCCACCCCACCCCCAGCACCCCACCCACTGCCCCCACTCCCCCAGCCCCCCGCCCACACACACACACACCCTTTCCCCTCTCACACACACACACCCTCCACCCCCCACACACACACCCCAATCCCCTCCCCCCCCCACACACACACACCTCCCCCACACACACACACCTCCCCCACACACACACACACCTCCCCCTCCCCCACATACACACACTCCTCCCCCACACACATCCCCCTCCCCCACACACACACCACACACACCCTCCCCCCCACACACACCCTCCGCCCCCCAAACACACACTCCGCTCCCCACACACCCCTGCCCCCCCACACACACACCCTCCGCCCCCCCCCACACACACACCCCTCCCACCCCACACACACCCCTCCCCCCCCACACACACCCACCTCCCCCCCATACACACCCACCTCCCCCCCCACACACACCCACCTCCCCCACACACACACCCACCTCCCCCCCCACACACATCCACCTCCCCCCCCCCACACACACCCCTACCCCCACACACACACCCACAAGCCAAGGAGTTTGGAATAGCATCGCTGTTTGCAAACCCAGCCGACTCTCAAACACAACTCTTGTGAATGGCTGTTGCAATTTGCTGCCACCTTCCCCCTAAAGCACCCCCCCCCCCTCCCTCTTGGCACCGAGGGAACTGACAGGAGAGGAATTTCAGAGAGAGAAAGAAAGTCCGCTGGAAATGTCTGAGTTGTGGAAGCTCTGTTTCACTGTTGCTTTCTAAGATCAGCAGCTTCTCGGGGGGTGGGGGGTCTCCAGCTAAAACACTGAAATCAAACTCTGACAAATCCTGACTTTGCTGTTCCCCTTTCACTTACACGTGATTATTGTAAAGAAAAAGCTGAATTGTCCAGATGGTAAGATTAACAAGATAAAAGACCACATAAGAAGGTTTGACAAAAAGTGTCTTTATTTTCAGCACAACCTGAGTTCTTACCTCACAACTATGAATAAAGTGTAGTACGACTGATAAACAATGCTGTTACTGATAGGTCTGAGTAATACTGTAGACACTTTTATGTTGCAATAAACCTTACTTAAAACATCTCTTATCCCAATGCAAGGAATATAATTAATCTCAATTGATACAATTAATGTCCAGAAAGCACCGTTGGAGCAGTGGTAGTGTCCCTATCTCTGAGACCGATTCAATTCCCACCTGCTCCTGAGCTGTGCGTTAACCTATCTGAACAAGCTACAGAGGAACCTCAATTATCCGAAAACCGATTATCTTAAAATTGGATTATCCGAAGGAGATCTCAAGGTCCCGAAAGAAACATTACATCGAAGACGTGTTTCCAATAGTGATCGCGTCTTTTGTTTAAAGTGATTAAACAGGCAGTCTCCAAAGGCGGTGGGGGGGGGGGGGGTGGGGGCAGTCTCACGCTGTGTGCTGGGATGGGGGAGGGTGGTGGTGGAACGGGTTTGGGAGGCAGGGGCGGTGGGCTGTGTTGGGGGGCAGGGTCCTGCATGCCTGTGTGCTGCTGCTGGTCTCCTGAAGGGGGAGCAGACTTTAAAGGTTTCGAGCCCCAGAGGAAAGGCATTTAATCGATTATCCGAAGGAAATAGTGCCCGGCCATCTTGTTCGGACAATCCAATTACAATTTTCCCTGTCATTGGAAAATACCTACGAGTAACGTCAGGCCTGCTCTCGCGGTGGTAACGTCAGTCCCTCTGGACCAGGGTAGCTGGGTCCAAGTCCACAGGTGTGTCATACGGCAACTTCCTGCGCTCGCAAGAAACTGCAGAGAGTCGGGAATCATAGCTCAGTCCATCAGACGAACCAGCTTTCCATCCACCGACCCCCATCTATATTTTCCACTGCCTCAGGAAAGCAAACTACGCCCATCCCAGAGTACTTAAGGACGTGGCTCTAGAAATGGTGGTCACATTGGTGGTCATCTTCCAGGATTCTATGGACTCTGGAACAGTCCCTGCCAATTGGAGGGTAGCCAATGTCGCTCCAGTATTCAAACGGGGAGGTGGAGAGTAAACAGGGAATTATGGATCAGTAAGTCGAACGTCAGCAGTGGGGAAAATTCTCGAATCCGTTATCAACGACTTTACAATGGAGCATTTCGAAAGCAGTGGCAGAATTAGAGTCAGAGAGATGTGCAGCATGGAAACCGACCCTTCGGTCCAACCCGTCCATGCCGACCAGATATCCCAACCCAAACCAACATAGTCACACCTGCCATTACCCGGCCCATATCCCTCCAAACCCTTCCTATTCATATACCCATCCAAATGCCTCTTAAATGTTGCAACTGTACCAGCCTCCACCACATCCTCTGGCAGCTCATTCCACACACGTACCGCCCTCTGTGTGAAAAAGTTGCCCCTGAGGTCCCTTTTATATCTTTCCCCTCTCACCCTAAACCTATCCCCCTCTAGTTCTGGATTCCCCAACCCCAGGGAAAAGACTTTGTCTATTTATCCTATCCATGCCCCTCATAATTTTGTAAATCTCTATAAGGTCACCCCTCAGCCACCGACGCTCCAGGGAAAACAGCCCAAGTCTGTTCAGCCTCTCCCTATAGCTCAAACCCTCCAACCCTGGCAACATCCTTGTAAACGCCTTCTTCACTATCCTACCTACCTGCACAGTCAGCATGGATTTATAAAGGGGAAGTCATGTTTGACAAATCTGTTGGGAATTCTACGAAAACGTAATTGGTTGAGTTGACAAGGGGGAGCCAGTCGATGTGGTGTATTTGGACTTACAGAAAGCATTTGACAGAGTCTCGCCTAAGATTATTGTGTAAGAATAAAGCGCATGGGATTGGAGGAAGTCTATTGAGATGGATAGAAAACTGGTAGGTGGAGAGGAAACAAAGAGTAGGAATTAATAAGTCCTTTTCAAATTGGTGGGCAGTAACTAGTGGGGTGCTGCAGGGTTCAGTGCTAGGACCCCCAGCTATTCACAATATATATTAATGATTTGGATGAGGGAACGAAATGTAACACCTCAACGTTTGCAGATGAAACCAAGTTGGGTGGGAGGGTGAACTGTGACAATGTGGTCCTGTTGTCACGTGTACCGAGATACAGTGAAAATTGTCGTTGTGTGTGCTATACTGGCAGATCGTAGCACAGAAGGTGCATCAGGAGGGAGGGTGCGCAGAACAGAATATAGTGTTACAGCCGCAGAGAAGGTGGAGAGAGCGAAATCTGCATTAACTCACCTCTCCCCCAATTTATACCATTCAGAAAGTAATCTGCCGTCTTGTTTTTGTCTCCAAACCTCACATTTTATCCAACTTACACTGCATCTGCCATTGATTTGCAGTGGGTTAGCACTGCTGCCTCTCAGCGCTGGGGACTCGGGTTTGATTCCAGCCTCGGGCGACTGGCTATGTTGAGTGTGCACGTTCTCCCCGTGTCTGCGTTGGTTTCCTCTAGATGCTCCAGATTCCTCCTGTCGGAAGGGCTTATGCCCGAAACGTCGATTCTCCTGCTCCTCGGATGCTGCCTGGCCTGCTGTGCTTTTCCGGCACCTGGCCTAAACGTCCCTTGCACACTACGGGCAATTTAGCGAGGCCAACTCACCAAACCTGCACACCTTTGGATTGTAGAAAGCGAGGACTGCAAATGCTGGGGATCAGAGTCAAGAGTGTGGGGGCAGGAAACCGAAGCGCCCAGAGGAAACCCACGCAGACACGGGGAATATGTGCAAACTCCATGTAGCCAGTTGCCCGAGGCGGGAATTCAAGCCCGGGTCCCCGGCGCTGTGAGGCAGAGTGGGCACATCAATGGCGGGGGCAGTATAATTTGGATAAATGTGAGATTTGGAGACAAAAACAAGAAGGTAGATGGCTGTAAATTGGGAGAGGGGTGTGTTAATGCAGATTTCGCTCTTTGCAGGTGTAATGCTGTATTCTGTTCTGCCCCACCCCCCCGCCCCCACCTTGCTGGGACCTTGTCTGGTACAATCTTCCTGTATAGCTTGCAAAACAACACTTTTCACTGTACCTCGGGACACGTGACAACAGTAAATCGAATCAAATCACGACGTGTCTGAGTCCGTTGATAAAAATAATTACGAAATAAGGCCGGAGCAGCTAAATGCGCTTAAATCACTGAACTTGCAATGGCTCAGTTCAGCTCTTCTCGTGTGCAGAGCAGAACCAACGGTCTCTCTCCCTCGTAGGGTCTTTCTTCAGGCTGTATCAAGCAACAAATTGCTTTCCCGTGCTCAGCGGCCTCTACTTGGAGTGGACCCGTTGGTGCAGTTGTAGGTGGGACGACCGAATGAAGGCCTTCCCGCAGACGGGGCAGGTGAAGGGCCTCTCCCCCGTATGGATGCGCCGGTGCTGCCAGAGGGTGGAGGGGTCGGCAAAGCCCTTCCCGCAGACCGGGCAGGCGAAGGGCCGCTCCCCGGTGTGGACCCGGCGGTGGGCCGCCAGGCTGGTCGAGCGGGTGAAGGCCTTCCCGCAGGAGGAGCAGGCGAACGGCCTCTCCCCGGTGTGCGCCCGCTGGTGCCGCCGCAGGTTGGTGAGCCGGGTGAACTGCCTCCCGCACCGGGCGCAGGCCAGCCGCCCTCCGCCGGAGTGGGCCGCCCGGTGACTCTCCAGGGCGGCCGGGTCGCCAAAGCCCCTGCCGCACTCGGAGCAGCCGAACGGCCTCTCCCCGCTGTGCACCCGCTCGTGCAGGTACAGGTGAGAGGGCTGAGCGAAGGCCTTCCCGCACTCGGAGCAGCGGAACGGCCTCTCGCCGGTGTGCACCCGCTGGTGGGTGGTCAGGTGGGAGGACTGAGCAAAGCCCTTGCCGCACTCGGAGCAGCGGAACGGCCGCTCCCCGGTGTGCACCCGCTGGTGGTTCACCAAATGGGAAAAGTGAGTGAATCCGTTGCCGCACACGCAGCAGGTGAACGGCCTCTCCCCGGTGTGCGTGCGTCGGTGAATCGCCAGGGCAGAGGGGAACGAGAATCCCTTCCCACAGTCCCTGCATTTCCATGGCTTCTCCATGGCGCGTCTTTCCAAGTTAGCTGATCGGTCAAAGCTTTGCACACCACCTGAACGACGGTACAGCCTTTCCCCAATGGAAACGCTGTGATACTTTTCTGAGTATAGCGATCAGTTGGTGCACCAGAACACTGTGTGACGTCTCCAGTCACAGTGATGTTTAAAATCTGTTGCAGCAGACACAACAGGCAAACATTTCTCTTTCTTGGTTTAAGTGTCGATGATAATCCACTCCAATGAATTGAGTGACTCTGTAAGATACTGGTGTTTGCTCTGGAACTTGTGTGTGTGAATCTTCCCCTTCAATCAGCCTACAAATGGAGTTTACACAAGTTATTATTGTCAGTACATGGTTGAAATTCATATTATAACTATATGTACTTTATGTAATTTTAAAAAGTGTGCATTATGTTTTTGATTGAAGGTTCATAGGGGAGGTGAGGAAGAATGCAAGAATTGAGAATAATCTAGAACTTGCTGCCTACGTTATTGTTGGAATGGGGGGTGGCAATAAGTTATTACAGAATTGTTATGAAGGTCTAGAAGTGTACTGTATCTTTAAGAAAGTTAAAAGCTAGCAGAACTACCTGACAGCACTAAGTGTTCTGAAGAAGATACAACTTAACCTTTTGGTCCAGCAGCTAGTGTAGCTGGTTGCCTGGAGACAAAAACAAATTTGAATTAGGCCAATCAGTTTAATTTATACCCCAAAAAATACCAAACTCCAATCAAGTTTGAATTTAGTCTATTGACAATATTAAAACCCAATGACACAATCTGACGCTTTGGGGCTATAAGACTGGCAAAACGTGAACACTTGACAGAGAACTGCTAAGCCACCAACTAATGCAGACTGCCCGCAGAATAGGTCTCTAAAAGTTACCTTTATCTATCAACCCCCTGTGAAAGAGAAATCCCAAGAAGAAGAAAATCTACAGAGGAAGATACATAGGGAAGATTCAACAGCTACCTGGTCTTGAAATTTGAATTTTGGTAAATCTGAATCAGGGTTTTATTGGACTAGTATTATAGGAGGGGAAGCATAGATAGGAATTGTAAATAATTATTAGTTAATTTAAGAAATAAAATTGTTACTTTTTATTTTAACTAGTTCTTGGCCTCTCGAATTTTCACAGATGACTGCACGGGATAAATCTTTTCTGTGTTGCTGGTTTAAAACTAACAGAGGGGGTTTACCCCATGTCATAACAAAATGAACTGGATGAGCATTTGACAGAAATAAATATGTATCATGTTATTTTGTAGATTTAATGTACATAGAGCATGCACTAAAGGCTAAAAATCAATGGAAACGAAGCTTAGAGAAATTATGTGTCAAATATACACCACATAACACCAGATGCTATTGTCTTATTAATTGACAGATTACTGATAAGAGCAACTACCCCTTTAAGTTGTGAGCTTTAGAAAAAAATACGATTCTGTCAGCCAGAGAAATTAATGCATCAAAGGGAGGGAGCAAAGAGTGTCAATGTAATGGAAAAAAGGGAGACAAATGAACCAACCTTTGCAGAGCCTGACTTGCTCCCTGCATTCACTTCCCCTTCCTTCAGCTGCTGCAAGGGAACAGTCTTCCCCTCTCACTCACCCCAAGGATAAGAAAAGAAATGGAAAATGAGGAAGGGACATTGCTTTGCTCCCAGATGTTACACAGAGGGGGAGCGTTTCACTCTGAGATTGACTGGGCAGCTTCCGCGTTGTGACGTCCTCGATGGAACGTCGTGTGCGACTTAAAGCGGCCAATAGGAAGCGCGGTAGCCGCCGGTGACGTCATCGGGTTCCAGGTGCGGACACCCAGAGCTGCGGCATTGTTCCCCTTCGCCTTTCAGGAGCAACGGTTTCCAGGGCAACCGGTGAGGGCAACCGCTCCCTCCCCAGCTGCTCTCCGCTTTCTGACGTCGACAAGGGAGGGTGGAGCCAGCCTGAGGCAGCCAATAGGATGCGCGGCAGGCGGCGGTGACGTTATCGGGTTCCAAGCGGTGGGGTCAGGAGCGAGGTCACAGAGGCCCCGCCCCCTCCAATTGTTTCACCCATCTCCAGGAGCAACTGTTTCTAGGGCAACCGGCTCGCGGCAGCGAGATGCGGAAGTGCTCGTGTTAAAATTTCACACAACACCAGGTTATAGTCCAACAGGTTTATTTGGAAGCATTAGCTTTCGGGGCGCTGTGCTTCATCAGGTAGCTAGTGGGACAGGATCATAGGACACAGGATTTATAGCAAAATATCACAGTGTCATGCAATTAAAACGATACATTGAACAAACCTAGATTGCTGTTAGGTCCTTCATCTTTTAGAGTGGTGTTGCAGGTTTTGGTCCATTAATATGTAAATCCCAGAACTTTTTTTGAGTCACTTTTGGGAAGGCATACCTTAGCGGGACTTGCACAC
Source organism: Chiloscyllium punctatum (assembly GCF_047496795.1). Taxonomy (NCBI): domain Eukaryota; kingdom Metazoa; phylum Chordata; class Chondrichthyes; order Orectolobiformes; family Hemiscylliidae; genus Chiloscyllium; species Chiloscyllium punctatum. The sequence continues at coordinate 9,337,784 of NC_092774.1, forward strand.
TTGATGGTGGGGTCCTGGGGAGTGGGGCTGAACAGAGAGACCTTGGAGTGCAGGTTCATAGCTCTTTGTGGGATATAGGTAAAGCAGTGTTACTTCTGCAACCATAACTGCTTATGCAAAGTGAATGAACTAAACTACACCAGTGTATCATTGTTACAGCGAAGAGCTGTGTTAGCTAAAATGTGCATACAAGAATGAAGACTATGTAAAGAGATACATAGTTTCTTCTGAGTTAGCTAAAATGTGCATACAAAAATGGAACATGCCTGCAAACAATGGAAGATGTTACAGACAAATAGATAAGTTGAAAAAGAACATCAAGATATCCCAAGCTCAGCAAATTTCCCTCAGGTCAGCACTGAAGCGAGCCAAATCACTTATGGGGGGGAGGGTCACCCGGCTTGGAGTGGGGGAGAAGGGCAGAGTGCAGCTGGGCAGGGGTAGAACACAATAAGGAATATTGATCGGTTTGAAGGCCAATGGGGGAAATGGGGAAGTACCGAGAATTAAACTGTGTAAGTTATGGAGTAATTTCTGGATCGGGGTGGCTACTTGCTAGTCACCCCTTCTTGCAAGAATGTTTCAATAAAATTCGCTGCTTCAGCATTTGACTCAGACTGAAATTTATTATGTTGTGTGCTCTGTTTCTCACATCCTTGAAAATGGAGTCGCAGGTAGATAGGATAGTGAAGTTTTGTTAATGCTTTCCTTTATTGGTCAGAGTATTGAGTACAGGAGTTGGGTGATCATGTTGCGGCTGTACAGGACATTGGTTAGGGCTAATGTTGGAATATTGTGTGCAATTCTGGTCTCCTTCCTATCGGAAAGATGTTGTGAAACTTGAAAGGGTTCAGAAAAGATTTACAAGGGTGTTGCCAGGATTGAAGGGTTTGAGCTATATGGGGAGGTTGAACAGGCTGGGGCTGTTTTCCCTGGAACGTCGGAGGCTGAGGGGTGACCTTATAGAGGTTTATAAAATCATGAGGGACATGGATAGGATAAATAGACAAAGTCTTTTCCCTGGGGTCGGGGAGTCCAGAACTAGAGGGCATGGGTTTAGGGTGAGAGGGGAAAGATATAAAAGAGACCTAAGGGGCAACATTTCCATGCAGAGGGTGTATGGAATGAGCTGCCAGAGAATGTGGTGGAGGCTGGTACAATTGCAACATTTAACAGGCATTTGGTTGGGTATATGAATAGAAAGGGTTTGGAGGGTTATGGACCGGGTGCTGGTAGGATTGGTTTGGGATATCTGGTCGGCATGGACAGTTTGGACTGAAGGGTCTGTTTCTATGCTGTACATCTTGATGACTCTATGTCTCCTGACTTGTACGTTGTCGATGGTGGGACAGGGCTTTGGGAGGGGAGAGAAGTCAGGAGTTGAGTGACTCACTGCAGTACTCCCAGCTTCTGACCTGCTCTTGTAGCCACTCTGTTTATATGGTGAGTCCAGTTGAGTTTCTGGTCAATGATAAGCCCTCAGGATGTTAATAGTGCAGGGATTGGAGCGGTTGGGAATTCAGTGATGTTAACACCATTGAACGTCAAGGGATGGTGGTTAGATTCTCCCATATTGATGATGGGACTGAAGTTGGGACTGAAAATAGTTTGACCGAATCTCTTTACGTTGACTCCACCGTGGCTCAGTGATTAGCACTGCTGCCTCACGGCACCTGGGTTCAATTCCCAGCCTTGGGCAACCTCTGTGTGATGTTTGCGTGCTCTCTATTTGAAATGCAGGATTACAGGGATAAAGTAAGGGGGGAATTGGTCTGAGCAGGATGTCCTTTGGAGGGTCAGTGTGGACCTGATGGATGGAATGGCCTACTCATGGGAACTCCATGAGTATTTCTAAAACACAGAGAGGATCCCCCCTGAAAAGGGGGAGAAATGTTTTCAGGGATATGAATGTGAAGGAATCACATCAACCATTCCCTACAGTCAGTTTTCTCACCACCTCGGTGAATGCATTATGTGGCTGTCTGTCTCTCAGCTATGTCACAGTGACTCCCAGCCACCAGTCCAGGCCCTGAAACCCAGAGTTCAAGATCCTGCAGGTGGGGACACTTCCCGCAAAAGGTTATGTCGCTGGTAATCATCTGCAACTTCTCATACATGCATTCCACATGACCGAACTGTCCTGCCATGCCTAACTTAACACAGAAGGTGTGACTAGTAAGTTTGCGAATGACTCCAAGATTGATGGTATAGTGGAAAAGGTTATCTAAGATTACAAAGAGATCTTGATCAATTGGGTCAATGGGCTGAGGAGTGGCAAGTGGAGTTTAATTTGGATAAATGTGAGATGTTGCATCTTGGGAAAACAAACAAGGGCAGGATTGGTACAATTAAAAGTAGGGCCATGGGTAATGTTATAGAACAGAGACCCCTAGAGGTTCAGGGACATACTACTTTGTAGTTTTCAGGGTGGTTAAAAAGGCATTTAGCACGCTTGCCTTCATTGCTCAGACCTTTTGAGTATAGGAATCAGGACGTCATGTTGAGGTTGTACAGGATGTTGGTGAGGTGGCTTCTGAGTCCAGCTCTGGTCTCCCTGTTACACGAAGGATACTATTCAGCTGGAGAGGGTTCAGGAGAGATTTACCAGGATGTTGCTGGTAACTGAGGCTTTGGGTTATAAGGAAAGGCTGGATAGGCTGGGACTTTTTTCACTGGAGTGTAGGAGGCTGAGGGGTGAGGACACAGAGATTTATATAATCATGAGGGGCATGGATAAGGTGAATGGCACATATGTTTTCCCTAGGGTGTGTGGTTTCAAGACTAAGGGGCGCAAGTTTTTAAGGTGAGAGCAGAAAAATTTTAAAAAGATATGAGGGGTAATTTTTCTTGGTTTGTGTGTGGAATGAACTTCCAGAGGAAGTGGTGGATGTGGGTACAGTTACAACATTTAAAAGACATTTGGATAAGTCCACGAATAAGAAAGGTTCGATGGGATGCGGGCCTGGAATAGGTAGGTGGGACTAGTTTAGTTTGGAATTGTGGACCTGTTGAGCCAAAAGTACTGTGCCTGCGCTGCCTGACTTTATTTCATTGACATGAACTCGATTTCCCTTTTGTTTTCACAGTGTAGCTTCATTTTACTTGAATCACCTCTCGTATGGTTGCTTGATTTTTATTTTAGTATTTCTTGTGAATTGTCTAGATGATAAGATTTTTAAAAATGACATAATAAGGTTTGACAAAAAGTGTCTTTATTTTCAGCACAACCTGTCCGACCTCACAACTATGAGTAAAGCTTAGAACAACTGATAAACTATGCTGTTACTGATAGGTCTGAGTAATACCGTAGATGCGACATTGTTGCAATAAACCGTACTTAAAACATTTCTTATCCCAATGCAAGGAATTCCCACGTGTACTTCCTGACTCCATTCTGTGCTCAATAACCATTAATTCAGTGTCGGATACAATTAATTTCAGTCAATATGATTAACGGACCAATGGTGGTATCCCAACCTCCGCGCCAGAAAGCCGGCATTCAAGTCCCTATTGCTGCAGAGCTATGTACTAACATCTCTGAATGAGCTCCTTCGAGGTAACGGCTCTTCCCAAGCTCACAAGAAACTCCAGAGAGTCATGAACCCAGCCCAGTCCATTCAGCTCGCCATCCATCAACTCCATCTCTACTTCCCATGCCTCAGAAAAGCGACCGACATACATCCCAGAATACTTAAGGAAGTTGTTCTAGAAAGGGCAGACGCATTCGTGGTCATCTTCCAGGACTCTACAGACTCTGGAACAGTCCCTTCAGATTGGAGGGTAGCCAATACCACTCTGATGTTCAAAAGGTGAGGTAGAGAGAAAATAGGCCAGTAAGCCTGACATCGGCAGTGGAGAAAATTCTCAAATCCGTTATCAACAACTTTAGAGTGTAGCACTTAGAAAGCAGAGAGTCTCCATGGATTCATGAAGGTGACGTCATGCTTGACAGATCTCTTGGGAATTCTCTGAAAACGTAACTAGTAGAGTTGACAAGGGGGAGCCAGTCGATGTGGTGTATTTGGACTTTCAGAAAGCATTTGACAAAGTCCTGCCTAGGAAATTAGATTAGTCAGATTACTTACAGTGTGGAAACAGGCCCTTCGGCCCAACAAGTCCACACCAATCCGCCGAAGCGCAACCCACCCAAATTATTGTGTAAGATTAAAGCGCATGGGATTAGGGGAAGTGTATTGAGATGGATAGCATACTGGTCAGAAACAAAGAGTAGGAATGGGTCTTTTTCAAACTGGTGGTCAGTAACTCGTGGGGTGCCACAGGGATCAGTGCTGGAACCCCTGATATTCACTATAGATTAATGATTTGGATGAGGTAACACCTCAAAGTCTACAGAGGGAGGGAGAATGAACTGTGACAAGGGTGCACAGCTCCTTCTGCATGATCTGGACAGGTTGAACGAGGAGGCAAATCAATGGCAGATGCAGTAGAAGTTGGATCAGTATGACATTATTCACTTTGGAAGCCAAAACAAGAAGGTAGGTTACTACCAGAATTGGGAGAGGGAGGTATGCAGTGGGACCTGGGTGTCCTTGTACACCAGTTGCTGAGGGTAAGCATGTGGGTGCAGCAGGCAGTAAAGCAGGTCTTCGTTGCCAGAGATTGCAAGTACAGGAGTGGGGTAAGATCATTTTTTGCTGGAGGATTTCAGACGAGCAAGGAGGGAGTCTCATAGACACTTGTAAAATGCTTACAGGACCAGACAGGGTAGATGCAGGGAGGACATTCCCGACGGTGAGCGCACCAGGAACAAAGGGTCACAGTCTGAGGATTCAGAGTGGACCGTTTAGGTTGGAGATGAGGAGACATTTCTTCACCCAAAGAGTGGTGAGCCTGTGGAATTCATTACCTCAGGGAGCAGTTGATGCCAAAGCACTGAATGCAGTGAAGAGTTACATAGAAACAGCACTTGGGGCGAACGGGATCAAAGGTTATGGGGAGAAAGCAGGATTAAACTCTTGAGTTGGACAATCAGCCATGATCATGAGGAACGCTGGAGCAGGTTCAAAAGACTGCTCCTGCTCCAACCTTTCTACGTAACAGCATCAAAGACCCTTCCTACTCCTGGTTATACTCCCTTCCATTGGACTGAAGATAGAGGACTTGGCGATCTCTCTTCAGGCTGGATAACGCGACAAATTCCTTTCCCGTGCTCAGCGGCCTCTACTTGGAGTGAACCCTCTGGTGCAGTCTCAGGTGGGACGACCAAGTGAAGGCCGTCCCACACACGGGGCAGGCAAACGACCTCTCCCCGGTGTGGACCCGCTGGTGGATCTCCAAGTGGGACAGGTGAGTGAATCCGTTGCCGCGCACGCAGCAGGTGAACGGCCTCTCCCTGGTGTGAGTGCGTGGGTGAATCGCCAGGGCAGAGGGTGACAAAAATCCCTTCCCACAGTCCCCACATTTCCACGGTTTGTCCATGGCGTGGGTGACCTTGCGTCTCTCCAGCTCGGACGATCAGTCGAAGCTTTGCCAACACCCCGAACCATGGTAAGTCTGTCCCCGGTGTGAATTATGCAATGCGGTTCTTAGAGTGTAACAATCGGTGTGGTGGAACACTGTGAGACCCCTTTGGTCTCACTGATGTTTAAAACCTGTTGAAGGAGACACAACAGACAAATATTTCCTGATGAAGGCTTATGCCTGAAACCTTGATTCTCCTGCTTCTCGGATGTTGTCTGACCTGCTGTGCTTTTCCAGCACCACACTCTCAAGACAAATATTTCTTTCTTGATTTAAATGCCGATGACACTCCAATGAATTGAGTGACTCTGTGAGTATTGATGTAACATTTGTTCTGAGACTTCTGTGCGTGAATCCTCTCCTTCAATCAGTCTGTAAAAGCAGTTTACACAAGTTATCACGGTCAGTGTAGGATAGAAATTCATATTATGTTCGTTATGTCTATGTTATTTAACTTTCACAAGTTAGCAATCTATATACTGAATCTATATTTTGATTGAAGTTACACAGAAGAGGTGAGGAAGATGATTATTTAGGCAGGAATTGAGAATGATCTAGAACTTGCTGCCTGCACGGTTGTTGAAGTTGGGTGCTATAAATTATTACAAAACAAATCAGCATTTAACAGAAATAAGTACGTATATTGTGTAGGTGTACATACAGCACTGCATTAAAGGTTAAAAGGCACTGTAAATGAAGCTGAGAGAATAATAAATTATGAGCCAAATGTACACCACGTAACACCAGATGCAATTGTCTTATTAATTGACAGTTTACTGATAAGAGAAACCATCCCTTTAAGTTGTGAGCTACAGGAAAGAGGACACTCTTTTAGCCAGACAAATTAACGCGTCAAGGTGAGGGAGCAAAGAGTGTCAATGAATGGAAAAGGGAGACAAATGAGCCGACCTTTGCAGAGCCTGACTTCACTTGCCCTTCCTTCAGTTTTGCCCTCTCACTCCCTCCCAGGGACAGAGACATTGCTTTGCTCCCAGACCAGACACAGAAGAGGGGACTTCCACCCTGAAACTGACTGGGCGACTTCCCCCTTTGTGACGTTCCCGAGGGAGGGCGGAGCCAGCCCGGGGGCAGCCCATAGGAAGCGCAGTTGTCGTCGGCGACGCCATCGGGTTCCACGCCCCGGCAATCCCGCCCTCTCCCATTGCTCGCCCCCGTCTCCATGAGCAACGGTTTCTAGGGTAACCCGGCTCGGGCCCGGAGCGAGCAGCCTCTTGGTGACGTTCCCCTCTCCAGCCGGCTGCTGCATTGCGCCTGCTCCGGACAGAACCACCCCCCCCCGCCTCCACTGCGCCTGCTCCTGACTTCTTGCCCCCAACCAACCCACATAATCGCAAGGCGGACAATGGGTCCGCACTGCGCCTGCGCTGTTCTCTGGCTCAGGCTGTTGGGGGGGGGAGGGGACTTTGCTGAAATCTCTTCCTCTCACTTTCCTCCAAGTTTGATTTCATGTTGCAGTGTTTCTTTTCTTTTTAAGTTTCCTCCTCTGTGCAACAGAGTGGAACAAATTCCAGCCCCTCATAGACAGACAGACAGACACACACTCTTACAGACCCTCTCTCATAGGCTCACACATTCACATACACTCACCCTTCTTACAGACTTATACCCCTTTACACTCACTCTCTCACACACACTCTCAGACACTCATTCCCTCCCCACCACACACACACACACAAGTTTTGCAGAATTACATTTTATTTTGTTCAAAAACTGCATGAATCCATGTAAGCTTCGGTATATCTATTTTTTTTCAAGATTAGAATCAGTCTGAACGTTGTGGCACAGTCTCACACAGGGCACCTCACAGCTTAAATGCATTATCGAGGCTGACATGACACTAAGTTTTTTTTTAAGATTAGATTAGCTTTCCTACAGTTTGGAAACAGGCCCTTCAGCCCAACACGTCCACACCAACCCTCTGAAGAGTAACCCACCCAGACCCATTCCCCACATTCACCACTAACTAATGCACCTAACACCATGGCCAATTTATCTGACCTGCACATCTTTTGGATTGTGGGAGGAAACCAGAGCACCCGGAGGAAACCCACACAGACACGGGGAGAACGTGCAAACTCCACACAGTCACTTCCCCTGGAATCGAACCTGGGTCCCTGGTGCTGTGAGGCAGCAGTGCTAACCACCGAACCACCACTTGTTAAAGTTTACTTGAGAATGTAACTTGAAAAAAGTTCTACAATTTACATATTAAAGAACTGAAACCAACATGTTCATTCTAAAGGATGAGAGACTTAACAAGCAATCCAGGTCTTTTCAGTATATAATTTCAATTACATCACACTGTAAACTTTTGCTATAAATTCTGTGTCTTACGATCTTACACTCCACGACCAGCTGATGAAGGAGCAGCGTTCTGAAAGCTCGTGCTTCCAAATAAACCTCTTGGACTATAACCTGTTGTGCGATTTTTAACTTTGTACACCCCAGCATCTCCAAATCAATCCAGCCCCTTCCCCACGTCTTCCCAGGCTTTAAAGAGTTGTGGGACCGTGTGGCTGGAATGAGTGCCAGACCTGCTCAGGGGTGAAATGCTGGGCAATCTGACCTTGCTTCGTGAAGTATTCCCAATGCAATTAATCCTGTCTAAGGTCAAATCTTTCTAATCGATTTACCAAGGGGCGAAAACAGAGAGGTGAAGCCTCTATACTTGAAGGGGAAATCACTCCATTTGTGACCAAGAATCAGTCAGGAATAATAATAAAACCAAGAACTGCAGAGGCCGAGGATCTAAAACAAAAGCCGATGTGTCGCAGTGACTCCAGCCTCCAGTCCAGGCTCTGAACCTCAGAGATTCTGTATGTGGGTGACATTTCCCGCAGACCGTGAGGTCGCTGGTACACATCTACAACTTCTCATCCATGCGTTCCACGTGATCAAGCTGTCCTGCTATGCCTTAACTTAATATAGAAGGCATGGTTAGGAAATTCATAGGTAACACCAAGACTGTTGGTACAGTGGACAGTGAAGAAGGTTATCAAAGATTGGAAAGAAGTCTTGATCAATGGGGGGGAGAGAGAGAGAGAGAGAGAGAGAGAAAGAGTGGCAGCTGGGGTTTAATTTGGATAAATGCAAGGTATTGCTTTTTGGTAAAGCAAACGAGGGCAGGACTTATACAATTAAAAGTAGGGCTTTGGGGTAATGTAGGAGAAAGTGAGAACTGCAGATGCTGGACAGCAGAGTCGAGAGGGTGTGGTGCTGGAAAAGCACAGCATCAACATTTCTGACATAATTCCTGATGAAGGGCTTATGCCCGGAAACATCAATTCTCCTTCTCCTTGGATGCTGCCTTACATGCTGTGCTTTTCCAGCACCAGACTCTTGCCTTTGGGTAATGTAGAACAGAAAGACCTAGGGATTCGGGTACATAATTCTCTGAGGTTTGCGTCACTTAGACAGGTTGGTTACAAAGGCGTTTGCCTTCATGGCTCGGACCTTTTGAGTGTCAGTTGGGACGTTACGTTGAGGTTATGCAGGATGTTGGTGAGGCCTCTTCTGGGCTGCTGTGTCCAGTTCTGGTCTCCCTATTACAGGATGGAAATTATTAAGCTGGAGAGGATTCAGAAGAGATTTACCAGGGTGGTGTTGCTATGAATGGAGGGTTTGAGTTATAAGGGGAGGCTGTATAGGCTAGGGCATATTTCACTAGAGTGCGGGAGGTTGAGCGGCCAATCTTATAGCAATGCATAAAATCATTTGAATTATAGATAAGGTGAATAGCAGGTGTCTTTTCCCAGCGTGGGGGATATCTTTAAGGTGAGAGCAGACAGATTTTATAAAGTCACGACGGGCAATTTATATTTGGAGGGATACAAGTCTAGCGCAGGCAGGTGGGACTAGTTTCATTTGGGATTACAGTCAGCATGGGCTAGTTGGGCTGAAGGGTCTGTTTCCGTGCTGTATTGACTCTATAGGATTATTTCATTCACATGAATTTGATTTTCCTTGGGTTTACACGTTGTAGCTTCATTTTATTTGCCAATTCTCACCTGAATCTCCTCTCATATAGCGTAAATGGTGCTTTCCCTTTATTTTGGGATTGCTTGTGAATTGTCGAGATGATGAGATAAAAAGATAAGAGATGAGATAGAACAACTTTGACAAAAACTGCCTTATGTTCAGCAAAACCAGAGTTCTGTCGGACCCGACAACTTTGAATAAAGCTTACAGCTATTCATGAACTATGCTATTACTGGTAGGTCTGACTGATACTGTCGACACTTCATTGTTGCAATAAACCTTTCTGAAAACATTTCTTATCCCAATGCAAGGAATTCCCACATGCACCTCCTGACTGCATTCCACACAATGTGATCAAGTAACCATTGATTCAATGGGGAATACTATTAATCTCAGTCCATGCAATTGATGCCCAGAGGGCACTAGTGGAGCAGTGGTACGTTCCTATCTCGAAAGCCAGGGAGGTGTGAACTAACTTCTCTCAACAAGCTAATTGGAAAATATCTACAATTAACGCATGGGGAGCTCTTGTGACACAGGAGTAAAGCTCCCCCCTCTGGGCCAGGATATCTGGGTCTAGGTCCAGAGGTGCGTCACATGGCAACTGCTTTACCCAAGCTTGCAAAAAACTCCAGAGAGTTGTGAACACAGTCCAGCCTGTCACACAAACCAGACTTCCATCCATTGACTGCATCTGTACTTCCCTTTGCCTTGGGAGAGCAACCAATCTAATCAAACATACTGCCCATTCCGAGTTATACTCTCTTCCATCAGGCAGAAGATAGAAAACTTTGAAAACATATACAAACGGATTCTGGAACAGCTTGTTCCCAGTGTGAACAAATTCAAGTACTAACAGACTCAAGAACAGCCTCTTCCCTGTACCAACATACTCAGGAACAGCTTGTTCCTCGTGCCAACAGATTCAGGAACAGCTCCTTCTCCATACTAACAGATTCAGGAACAACTCCTTCCCCGTACTAAACAGATTCAGGAACAGCTTCTACCCCGTACTAACAGATTCAAGAACAGCCTCTTCCCTGTACCAACATACTCAGGAACAGCTTGTTCCTCATGATAACAGAATCAGGAACAGCTCCTTCCCCATACTAACAGATTCAGGAACAGCTTCTTCCCCGTACTAAACAGATTCAGGAATAGCTTCTTACCCGCACTAAACAGATCCAGGAATAGCTTCTTCTCCATACTAACATACTCAGGGACAGCTTCTTCCTCATTGTTTTCAGACTTTTGAACAAACCTGTCAAATGTTAATGCTGACCTCTCTCTCTCTCTGCAACTGTAACATTGTATATTCGGCCCTGCTACCCTGATGCACTTTGTACGGTATGATATGCCTGTATCGCACACAAAACAACACTTTTCACTGTATCTCGGTACACGTGACAACCTTAAAACGTATCAAATCATAACATGCCTGAACCGGCTGAGAAATATAACTGCAAGAAACGCCACTGTCAGAGCAGCTAAATGTGCTTAAACCATTGCAAGTTGAATGACTCAGTTGAACCTATCTTGTGCTGAGTAGAACTATCGGTCTCTCTCCCAATGAGGGACTTGACGGTGTTTCTTCAGGCTGGATAAAGCAACTAATTCCTTTCCCGTGCTCAGTGGCCTCTACTCAGAGTGAACCTGTTGGTGCCGCCGTAGGTGAGACGACCGAATGAAGGCCTTCCCGCACGCTGAGCAGGTGAACGGCCTCTCCCCCGTGTGGATGCGCCGGTGCTTCCAGAGGGTGGAGGGGTCGGCAAAGCCCTTCCCGCAGACCGGGCAGGCGAAGGGCCGCTCCCCGGTGTGGACCCGGCGGTGGGCCAGCAGGCTGGTCGAGCGGCTGAAGGCCTTCCCGCAGGAGGAGCAGGCGAACGGCCTCTCCCCGGTGTGCGCCCGCCGGTGCTGCTCCAGGTCGGTGAGCCGGGTGAACGCCAAGCCGCAGGCGGGGCAGGCGAGACGCTGCTCGCCGGAGTGGGCCGCCCGGTGCTTCTCCAGGCTGGCCGGCTCGCGGAAGGCCCTGCCGCACTCGGAGCAGTTGAATGGCCTCTCCCCGCTGTGCACCCGCTGGTGCAGCCGCAGTTGAGAGGGCTGAGCGAAGGCCCTGCCGCACTCCGAGCAGTGGAACGGCCTCTCCCCGGTGTGCACCCGCTGGTGGGTGATCAGGTGGGAGGACTGGGTGAAGCCCTTCCCGCACTCGGAGCAGTGGAACGGCCTCTCCCCAGTGTGCACCCGCTGGTGGGTGAGCAGGTGGGATGACTGGGTGAAGCCCTTCCCGCACTCCGAGCAGCGGAAGGGCCTCTCCCCGGTGTGGGCCTGCTGGTGGGTGATCAGGTGGGACGATTGAGTGTAGCCCTTGCCGCACACGGAGCAGCGGAACGGCCTCTCCCCGGTGTGGACCCGTTGGTGGATCTCCAAGTGGGACAGGTGAGTGTACCCGTTGCCACACACACCGCAGGTGAACGGCCTCTCCCCGGTGTGAGTGCGTCGGTGAATCGCCAGGGCAGAGGGTGACAAAAATCCCTTCCCACAGTCCCCACATTTCCACGGTTTGTCCATGGCGCGGGTGACCTTGCGTCTCTCCAGCTCGGACGATCAGTCGAAGTTTTGCCAACACCCCGAACCACGGTAAGTCTTTCCCCGGTGTGAATCTGTAATGCTGTTCTCAGAGTGTAACAATCAGTCAGTGTACTGGAACACTGTGTGACCCCTTCAGTCTTACTGATGTTTAAACCTCTGCTGATGCAGACACAACAGACAAATATTTCTTTTTCTTGATTTAAATGCTGATGATACTCCACTCCAATGAATTGAGTGACTCCATAAGATATTGATGTAATATTTGTACAGAGTGTGAATCCTCCCCTTCAATCAGCCTGTAAAAAGGAATTTACACAAGTTATCACTTTCAGTACAGGATAGAAATTCACATTACATACTTATGTAAAAATTGAGCATTAGAAATTCATAAGTGTTATTGGAGTTCATATTGTGCGTGTGTGTGTTATTTAATTTTAAAAAGTAAAGATGCATACGGGATGTGCGGAGATCATTATTTCAGCAGGAATTTAGAATCATCTGGACTACACAGTTGTTGGAATTGGGGGCGATAAATTATTAGAAAATAAAATTAGATAAGCACTTGAAAGAAATATGCATCCAATTATTGTGTAGATTTACGACTGTCAAAAGACTAGAAATCATTATAAATGAAGCTCTGCAAATCACAAATAATGTGTCAAATGTACACTAGATAACACCAGTCTCAATTGTCTTATTAATTGACAGATTACTTAAATGAGAAACTACCCCATTAAGTTGTGAACTTTAGGAAACAGGCCATTCTTTTAGCCAGAGGAAAACCTGCAGGGTGCAATGGGGGAAGAGAGACTCGCTGAGATCATCGTGGAGGGAGGGAGGACAACTTACTTTAGCCAGACAAATTAATGCATCAAGCTGAGGAAGCAAAGAATGGAAAGAGGAGATAAATCAACCGACATTTGCAGAGCCTGACCGCTCCCTGGATTCACTTCAGCTGCTGCAAGTGAACAGTCTTCCCCTCTCTCTCACACACACACACTCCCAGGGTGAGAAAGCAATTTGCAAAAAAAATAGAGGAGAAAAAGACATTGCTTTGCTCCCAGACGCGACAGAGAGGAGGAGAGTTTCACTCTGAAATTGACCGGGCGACTTCCGCGTTGTGACGTCCGAAATGGAACGCGGAGACCGCCTCAAGCGACCAACAGGAAGCGGAGCAGTCAGCGGTGACGTAGTCGGCTTCCACGCCGCCCCCCTTCCCATTGTTCCCCAACGGCTCCAGCAACAAATGGTTTCCAGGGCAACCGGCTCGGGGTGACCTTCACCTCCTCCCACGCGACGGCGGGCTCCAGGCCGCACTGCGCCTGCTCCGGACTGTCCCCCCCCTTCACCGCCCCAGGCACAGTGGAGCCGCACTGCGCCTGCGCTGTTCTGCAGCTCAAGCAGTGGGGGTGGGAAGGGGAGGTGACTTTTTGCAAAAAAAAAAATCCCTTCCTCCTCTGTGCAACATCCGTCAGTAAAACAATTTCCAGCCCCTTCCCCACCTCCTCTCAGGATTTGGAAAGTTGTGGGACTCTGCAGCTGGGATGAAATGCTGGGCATCTTCTGCAATCATGATTTTCCCTTCATAAAATGTTTCTAACGCAAATGATCCTGTCTACGGTCACATCTTTCTCATCCAACCGCCAGGGGGTGAAAATAGAGAGGTGAAGCATTTATGTTTGAAAGGGAAATCGCTTCATTTTTGACTGAGAGTCTGGAATAATAAATACAGAGAACTGCGAAGGCTGAAGTTCTAATACAAAAGCAGAAATTGCTGGAGAAACTCAGCAGATCTGGTAACTAACTCTGCTTTCACCCCACAGATGCTGCCCAAACCTGCTGAATTCAAAGGAATTCAAGTTCTGCTCAGGTAAAGGGGTATTCGCAATTGCTCGGGATTTTTTCCCTCCCAAATTCTCCATTAAATTTCAAACGTGCAGATTAGATGAATTGCCTGTGCAAAATTGCCCAGGGATTAGCCATTGGAAGCGTAGGGATACGGTGGGCGGGGGAAAGGGAGGTGTTTAGGGTGGGATGCTTTTCAGAGGGTGGGTATGGACTAGATGGGGTGAATGGCCTGCTTCCACATTGGGGATTCTCTGATTAATAGTATGCATTTATATCTATGATATGATATGGTGAGCAATATTGTTACACCTCACTAGTGCAGCACACTGGAACTCAGAGAACCCATCTCCCAGAGACATTACAAACATTAAAAGATTTTCAAAAGTGCGCAGAATTTCCCAATTTGCCCATCTCTCAGAACCAGATTGACAGAAAGCACATACTTGTTTTCTCAACTTAACACCAAATGCTATTTATTGCAGACAAATAGCCTCTAACTACAGGTTAAAATGACTTAAATGTTAGCCGACAACTCCAGTCACTGAATCTCTAACCTCCCTATAAACCCGCCTGCTACACCCACATAAGTGCAAAAGGTCATTGTTATGGACAGTGGGAATAAACTGGGAAGGCAGTGCACAGGGTCTTGTTCAGAAGGCCCCACTGAGCTGGTCCTTTTTAGCTTGCCAGGATGTGCTGTTCCTTAATTCCCCTCCAGGTACTTATAGAATCATACAGCACAGAAACAGACCCTTCGGTCCAATTCATCCGTGCAGACCAGAGATCGTATCTGGTGCCATTTGCCAGCACTTGGCCCATGTCCTTCTAAACCCTTCCTTGTCATGTACTCATCCAGATGCCTTCTAAATGTTGTAATTGTACCAGCCTCCACCACTTCCTCTGGCAGCTCATTCCGTACACTGCACCACCCTCTGGGTGAAAAAAGTTGCCCCATAGGTCTCTTTTATAACTCTCCCCTCTCACGTTAAACCTGTGCCCTCTAGTTCTGGACTGAGAAAAAGATCTTGGCTATTCGTCCTATCCATGCCCCTCATGATTTTATAAACCTTTATAAAAGGTCACCTCTCAGCCTCTGATACTCCAGGGGGAGAAGCCACAGCTTATTCAACCTCTCCCTTTAACTCAAACCCTCCAGTCCTGGCAACTTCCTTGTCAATCCTTTCTGACCCCTTTCAAGTTTACAACTTCCTTCCGAAAGAAAGGCAACTGGAATTGGATGCAGTCTTCCAAAAAAGTGGCCTCTGTACAGGAGCATCGTGACATCCCACCTCCTTTCCTCAAAGCGCTGACCAATGAAGGCAAGCACACGAAACACCTTCATCACCATTCCTACTGCCAGCTATTCCACTGTCAAGGATGCTTTGAACCTGTACTCCAAGGTCTCTTCGTTTGGCAACACTGCCCAGGATCTTCCCGTTAAATGTCTAAGCCCTGCCCTGGTTTGCCTTTCCAAAAATGCAACACTTTACATTTATCTAAAGGTAAAACTACATTTGCCACCCCTTGGCCCAGCTGATCAAGGTCCTGTACTTGGAGATAATCTTTGCTTGCTTGTGGAAGATACAGGGTTGCTGGTTTACTCTTATGAAGCAGCTGACTCGTTGATGAACAGCCACAGCTCACAGCAATTATAGAGTCACACAGCAGAGAAACGGACAGTTCAGTCAAACAAGTCCATGCCAACCATAATCCCAAACCAAACCAGTCCCATCTGCCTGCAGTTGGCTCATATCCCTCTAAACATTTCTTATTTATGTACTTATCCAAATATCTTTTAAAATGTTGTAACTGTACTCACATCTACCACTTCCTCTGGAAGTTTATTCCACACACGTGAACTACTCTCTGCGTTAAAATAAAATCACTTCTCATGTCTTTTTTAAATCTTTTCTCTACTCACCTTAAAAATATGACTCCTGGGCAAAGATACCTTTATCCACACCCCTCATGCCTCCCTTAACATCCTCCTTCAAGATAGGTCTTAAGATGCACTGTACAAAGATGTGCTGCAAAAAGATCCTCAGATAGCGCCTTCCAAACCCACGGCCACTTCCACCTTGGAGGACGAGGGGCAGCAGATACATTGGAACACCACCCCCGCCCCCTGCAAGTTCCTCTCCGAGATGCTCACCATCCTAACTTGCAAATGTATCCGCCATTCCTTCACTGCTTCCCCCCATCCCCAACCTTCTCAAGGGGGCAACTAAGGGAGGGGCAATAAATGCTGGGCCCAGCCAGCAACGCTAACGTCCCAGAAATGAATTAAAAGCAAAACAGAACAAAACAAAACGAACCTCTTGGGCCAAGCTTCAGTCATCCATGAAGCACCCTCGGGAGGTGACGGGTTCCATAGAAATGCAACTGTTGGCACTCCCCAACAGAAAAAGGTCACACAAATATTTGCAGTCCCAAAACGACCGCACACTGCAAGATTGTCAATGGCTGGAAATCGTTCAGACATGATTTACCAGATGAATACCGAGAATGGGCAGATGGCTCTGACAAAGAGAGCCCTGACAGGTCAGGCTTATGTCTGCTGAAGGTCAAGAGCTGGCCCAACTGGGACGGGGAGGTCTTGCCAGACTACGTTGGGAGAGGATGTTTCCCCTTGTGAGAAATCCTAGAAAAGGCAGCCTGGTGGCTCAATGGTTAGCACTGCTGCCTCACAGCACCAGGGTCCCAGATTCGATGCCCAGCCTCGGGAGTCTGTGTGGAGTTTGCACGTTCTCCCCCCCCCCCCCCGGGGTCTGTGTGGGTTTCCTCCCACAGTCCAAAGATGTGCCGGCCAGGTGAGTTGGCCACGTTAAAAAAATGCCCGTAGTGTTAAAGTGCATTAGTCAGAGGGAAAGGAGTCTGGGCCCGGTTCCATACTGTAGGGAATCTAATCTAAACTGGGAAGGACGTCACTGAAGGCACTGAAGCCAGAGATGAGGAGAAATATTTTTCACACAAAGAGAGTTGACAGGCTCTTGAACTCTCTTTGCTCAGTGGGAATAAAGTCTCCTGACTGTGGTTGAAACTTTTGGAGAGGTGGGGAGGGGGTGAAAGGTTAACAGGGTGAGGTGGGAATCTGGCGGAATCAGCTCAGCCGCGATTGAGGTGGTTTGTGGGTCGATCCTGTTCCTAATTGAAATGTGTTTGCACATACGGACCGGCCGGTTTCCTTTCAGTGAGAAACTGGTCACAATCTGGGGGTTGGGGGCGGGGGGGGGGAAAGAGAGGTTGAGACCGATCGGTTGGGACTTAACAGCAACAGAATTCTATCTGGGCTCGACAGGGGAAATGCAGTAAGGATGTTCACCCCCACCCCCCTCCACCACCACTGGAGAATCGAGATAGTTTGGGTATACAAGGTAGGCATTCGGGGTCTGACACGAGGAGAAATATCTTCACCCAGAGAGTGGACTAGCCTGTGGAATTCTCTCCCACGGAAACAGACCCTTCAGTCCGACCATTCCGTGCCGTCCGTCAGCCTCCACTAAACCAGTCCCACCTGCCTGCTCCTGGCCTATGCCCCTCCAAGCTTTTTCTGTTCACGTACTTATCCAAATGTTTTTTCAACACTGTAAGAGTACCCACATCCACCACTTCCTCAGGAAGTTCATTCCACACGCGAACCACTAGAGTATAAAAACAAAATCACCCCTCATGTCTTTTTTCAAACCTTTCTCGTCACGTCGTAAAAATGTACCCCCTTAGCCTTGAAATCCCCCATCCCAGGGTAAAGACACCCATCGTTCACCTTAATCTACACCCCTCATTATTTTATTAACCTCTATATGGTCGCCTCTCAACCTCCTACACTCCAGTGTAAACAACCCCAGCCTATCCAGCCTCTCCTGATATCTCAAACCCTCCGATCCCGGCAATAGCCCAGTAAGTCTCTTCTGCACCCTCTGCAGCTTAATAATATCCCTCCGGTGACAGGGCAACCGGAACTGGGTACGGTACTCCAGAAAAGGCCTCACCAACGTCCTGTACAACCTCAACATGATGTCCCGATTCCCATAATCACCAGTCTGAGGCGAGCGTGCTAAACACCTTCTTAGCCACCCTGACTATATGTGAAGCAAACTTCAAAAGAATTATGTACCCCTCAGTCCATTTGTTCTACAGCATTACCCAAGCCACTACTTTTAACTGTGTAAGTAGTGCTCTTGTCTTTTTAGTTCTTAGGGTTAATGGAATCCAAAAGGTATGGAAGAGAAAGCAGGAAAAAAGGGGACTGAGTTGGACGATCGGCCATGATTATATTGAATGGTAGAGCCAACTCCAATGGCCTACTTCCCCTACTTTATTTGGGGCAGCACGGTGGCTCAGTGGTTAGCACTGCTGCCTCACAGTGCCAGGGACCCAGGTTCGAGGCCAGCCTCGGGCGATTGTCTATGTGGAGTTTGCACATTCTCCCCCCGTGTCGGCGTGGGTTTCCTGCGGGTGCTCTGGTTTCCTCCCACAATCCAAAGATGCACAGGTTAGGGTGGATTGGCCGTGCTAAATTGCCCATAGTGCCCGGGGATGTGCAGGTTAGGGTGGATTGGCAGTGCTAAATTGCCCATAGTGCCCAGGGATGTGAAGGTTAGGGTGGATCGGTTGTACTGAATTGCCCATAGTGCCCAGGGATGAGCAGGTTAGGGTGGATTGGCCATGCGAAATTACCCAGGGTGCCCAGGGATGTGCAGGTTAGGGTGGATTGGCCATGCTAAATTACCCAGGGTGCTTAGGGATGTGCAGGTTAGGGTGGATTGGCTGTACTAAATTGCCCATAGTGCCCAGGGATGTGTAGGTTAGGGTGGATCGGTTGTACTAAATTACACATAATGCCCAGGGATGTGCAGGTCGGTTGTACTAAATTACCCATAGTGCCCAGGAATGTGAAGGTTAGCGTGGTTCGGTTGTACTCAATTACCCATAGTGCCCAGGGATGTGCAGGTTAGTGTGGGTCGGTTGTACTAAATTACCCATAGTGCCCAGGGATGTGCAGGTTAGTGTGGGTCGGTTGTATTCAATTACCCATAGTGCCCAGGGATGTGCAGGTTAGTGTGGGTCGGTTGTATTCAATTACCCATAATGCCCAGGGATGTGCAGGTTAGTGTGGGTCGGTTGTATTCAATTACCCATAGTGCCCAGGGAGGTGCAGGTTAGTGTGGGTCGGTTGTATTCAATTACCCATAGTGCCCAGGGAGGTGCAGGTTAGTGTGGGTCGGTTGTATTCAATTACCCATAGTGCCCAGGGAGGTGCAGGTTAGTGTGGGTCGGTTGTATTCAATTACCCATAGTGCCCAGGGAGGTGCAGGTTAGTGTGGGTCGGTTGTATTCAATTACCCATAGTGCCCAGGGATGTGCAGGTTAGTGTGGGTCGGTTGTATTCAATTACCCATAGTGCCCAGGGATGTGCAGGTTAGTGTGGGTCAGTTGTATTCAATTACCCATAGTGCCCAGGGATGTGCAGGTTAGTGTGGGTCGGTTGTATTCAATTACCCATAGTGCCCAGGGATGTGCAGGTTAGTGTGGGTCGGTTGTATTCAATTACCCATAGTGCCCAGGGATGTGCAGGTTAGTGTGGGTCGGTTGTATTCAATTACCCATAGTGCCCAGGGATGTGCAGGTTAGTGTGGGTCGGTTGTATTCAATTACCCATAGTGCCCAGGGATGTGCAGGTTAGTGTGGGTCGGTTGTATTCAATTACCCATAGTGCCCAGGGATGTGCAGGTTAGTGTGGGTCGGTTGTATTCAATTACCCATAGTGCCCAGGGATGTGCAGGTTAGTGTGGGTCGGTTGTATTCAATTACCCATAGTGCCCAGGGATGTGCAGGTTAGTGTGGGTCGGTTGTATTCAATTACCCATAGTGCCCAGGGATGTGCAGGTTAGTGTGGGTCGGTTGTATTCAATTACCCATAGTGCCCAGGGATGTGCAGGTTAGTGTGGGTCGGTTGTATTCAATTACCCATAGTGCCCAGGGATGTGCAGGTTAGGGGGGTGGATCGGTTGTACTCAATTACCTTATTTCTGATCCGAAGCAATTTTGACACATTCACGGTCATCTCCCTGACGCTAAACACAGTTGGGATAATTCTTCCGTTCTCTGCCTCGGAGCGCTGAACCGATGAGAAAACCGAGTGACGGAGACACATTTCTTCCACAACCTCCAAGGGGACGTGACCCACGACGGCCAAATCGAAACCCCCTCCCCACGCCGCCCCCCGTGGTCAGTCGTGATCCACCTGGTGTCTCAGAAGGTGGGAGGAGCGGGTGTAGCCCTTCCCGCACACGGGGCAGGTGAACGGCCTCTCCCCGGTGTGCACCCGCTGGTGGGCCTGCAGCGTGAACGCCCGAGTGAAGCCCTTGCCGCACTCGGGGCACGCGAACGGCTTCTCGGGCGTGTGCACCTGCTGGTGCTGCAGCAGGGTGAAGGAGCCGGTGAAGCCCTTGCCGCACACCGAGCAGACGAACGGCCGCTCCCCGGTGTGGGTGCGCCGGTGCTTCAGCAGGTTGGACGAGCAGGTGAAGCCCTTGCCGCAGGCGGCGCAGACGAAGGGCCGCTCCCCGGTGTGGACCCGCCGGTGCTTCTGCAGGTCGCTGCTGCTTTTGAAGCCCTTCCCGCAGTCGGGGCACTCGAACGTCCTGACGTCAGAGTGGACGAGCTGGTGCCTCAGCAGGTTGGAGAGACGGGAGAAGCCCGTGCCGCACTCGGTGCAGGTGAACGGCCTCTCCCCGGTGTGCGCCCGCTGGTGGATCCCCAGCTCAGACGGGTAGTTGAACTTCTTCCCACAGAACCCGCATTTCCAGGGTTTCTCTGTGGCGGGGGTGCCCTCGTGTCGCTCCAGGGTTGGATGGTCAGTCGAAGCCTTCCTCCACGCTCAGAACATGTTGGTTTTTTTTCCCCCGTGGGTTTCTTTCCTCCTCTGCGAACGATGTGACGTTTCTCAGGCTGCGTCCAAGTCGTCTCCACGGTCGGTGTGCTGAAACATGCTCACTTTTGGGTGTGAAGGCCAAAGGCCCAAAACGTCGATTCTCCTGCTCCTTAGAGGCTGTGTGTGCGCATTAGTGCCTTTCCAAACACGGATATCTTAAACCTTCTCCCGTAGACACAACAAACATTTCTCCTTCCACACTCGAAGGCCTCAAATGATCTTCAGCTCCTGACGGATTGAGTGAATCAGTCAGATGCTTGGTTTCGGTCTCCCATGATTTCCTCTGTTAAAAAAGAGAGTTCAGTGTCAGGATCGTGATCATTGCAGGACGGAAACTCACAACAGGAAATTCTAGCTTCGACAAAACACTCTTTCCTCCCTCTGCGTTTCTGAGCCGCCGTTCGGTCGAAGCAAGCTGAATTCAGTAACAGAGTCCCAAGACAAGCCAAGGCAGCCTCTCAAACTAAATTCAATTCTGGTCTCCCCGCTTCAGAAAAGATGCTGGGCAACCCGAGAAGGCGCAGAAAAGATCTACAAGGGTGTTGCCAGGGTTGGAGGTGACAGAAAGAGCTTGGGTAGGCGGGAGGGGGGCTGTTTTCCCCCCGGAGCGTCGGAGGCTGAGGGGGGGGGTGACCGAATGGAATCGTAAGCGGCATGGCCAGGGTGAACAGCGAGAAGGGCGGAGGATTCCAAAACTGGAGGACACAGGCTGATGATGAGACAGGAAAGATTTAAAAGGGTCCCCAAGGAGCAAGCAACGCTTTCATGCAAAGGGTGGTGCACGTCATACAGTCATGGAGATGTACAGCATGGAAACAGACCCTTTCGTCCAAATTGTCCATGCCGACCACATACCTGAAATTAATCTTGTCCATTTTGCCAGCACTTGGCCCCTATCCCTCTGAAACCCTTCCTATTCATGTCCCCATCCAGATGCCTTTTCAATGCTGTCATTGTACCAGCCTCCACCCCTTCCTCTGGCAGCTCATTCCACACACGCACCACCCTCTGCGTGAAAAAGTGCCCCTCAGGTCCCTTTGATATCTCTCCCCTCTCACCCTAAACCTAGGTCCTCTAGTTCTGGACTCCCCGCCCCCTACTCTGGGGAAAAGACTTTGTCTATTTACCCCTATCCGTGTCCCCTCATGATTTTATAAACCTCTGTAAGGTCACCCCCTCAGCCTCCGACGCTCCAGGGAAAAACAGCCCCAGCCTATTCAGCCTCTCCCTGTAGCACAAACCCTCCAAACCCGGCAACATCCTTGTAAATCTTCGCTGAACCCTTTCACAACATCCTTCCGACAGGAAGGAGACCAGAATCGCGCGCAATATTCCAAAAGTGGCCTCACTAACGCCCTCTACAGCCACAACATGGCCTCCCAACTCCTGTACTCAAGCTGCCACAGGAAGTGCTGGAGGCTAGTACAATCGCAACATTGAAAAGGCATCTGGACAGGTAAACGATTAGGGTAGGGGTTGAGAGGGATCTGGGCCAAGTGCTGGCAGATTTGGACGTGATTAATTTCGGGCTATCTGGTCAGCATGGACGAGTTGAAAAGTGCGGCTCTGGAAAAGCACAGCAGGCCGGGCAGCATCCGAGGAGTAGGGGAGTCAACGTTTCAGACAGAAGCCCTTCTTAAGGAATGTGGAGGGGGGGGGGAAGGGTGAGATAAGTAGGGGTAGGGTGGGGCTGGGAAGGCGATAGGTGGATGCAGGTGGGGAGTAATTGTGATAGGCCAGTAGGGAGGGTGGAACGGATAGGTGGGAAGGATGATTGACAGGTCGGACAGTTCAAGAAGCAGAATGGGACTATGTGGCGCCAATCATTTAGCCCCGCCATTTTGGTTCCAAACTGTTTTGGCACTCATTACTTCGGCGCTGAGCTGTTTTGGCGCCAATTCAGAATAAACAAAAAAAAGTCTTGCTTGGTTAAAAAGGAGAGAGGATGACTAACCACCCGATGTAATTTTCTCAACTAGCAATGTAATTTCAACTAGCTGGAGACTGTCGCCAGAAACGGAAATGGAGAGGTCAAGAAAAGGGAGGCAAGTGTCCGAGATGGACCAAGTGAATTTGAGGGCGGGAGGAAGGTGTGGGCGAAGCCGATGAACTGCTCCAGTTCTAACTTGGTGCAAAATTAGGGGCAGCAGATTTACAACAAAACTGAGAAGGAACTTCTGGGCGGTACGGTGGCACAGTGGATAGCACTGCTGCCTCACCGCGCCAGAGACCCGGATTCAATTCCCACCTCAGGCAACTGTCCGTGTGGAGTTTGCACGTTCCCCCCCCCCCCCCGTGTCTGTGTGAGTTTCCTCCGGGTGCGCCGGTTTCCTCCCACATTCCAAAACTGTGCAGGTTGGGTGAAGTGACCATGCTGAATTGCCCGCAGTGTTAGGTGAAGGGGGAAATGTAGGGGAATGGGTCTGGGTGGGAGAGTTGGTGTGGACTTGTTGGGCTAAAGGGCCTGTCTCCACACTGTAAGTAATCTAAACCAGGGGGGTTGTAAATCAGTGGAGTTCCCTTCTCAGTGAAGTAGCTGAGGCTCCCTCAGTGAATGTTGTTAAAGCTAACTGATTTGTAAAGTAAGTAAGATTGCTGATGACACCAAAATTGGGAGGTGTAGTGGACAGTGAAGAAGGTAATCTCAGATTACAATGGGATCTTGATCAGATGGGCCAATGGGCTGACAAGTGGTATATGGAGTTTCATCTAGACAAATGCGAGGTGCTGCATTTTGGGAAAGCAAATCTTAGCAGGACTTATACACTTAATGGTAAGGTCCTGGGGAGTATTGCTGAACAAAGAGACCTAGGAACACAGGTCCATAGCTCCTTGAAAGTGGAGTTGCAGGTGGATAGGATAGTGAAGGCAGCGTTTGGTATGCTTTCCTTTATTGGTCAGAGTATTGAGTACAGGAGTTGGGAGGTCATGTTACAGCTATGCAGATCTTTGGTTAGGCCACTTTCGGAAAGATGTTGTGAAATCTGAAAGGGCTCAGAGAAGGTTTACAAGGATGTTGCCAAGGTTGGAGGATTTGACGTACAGGGAGAGGCTGAACAGGCTGGGGCTGTTTTCCCTGGAGCGTCGGAGGCTGAGGGGGGACCTCAGAGATTTATGAAATCATGAGGGGCATGGATTGGATAAATAGACAAGGTCTTTTCCCTGGGGTGGGGGAAATCCAGAACTAGAGGGGCATAGGTTTGTGGTGAGAGGGGAAAAATATAAAAGAGACCTAAGGGGCAACTTTTTCCACACAGGGGGTGGTACGTGTATGGAATGAGCTGCCAGAGGATGTGGTGGAGGCTGGTACAATTGCAACATTTAAGAGGCATCTGGATGGGTATAAGAATAGGAAGGGTTTGGAGGGACATGGGCCGGGCGCTGGCAGGTGGGTCTAGATTGGGTTGGGATATCTGGTCGGCAGGGACGGGTTGGACCGAAGGGTCTGTGTCCATGCTATACTCGGTGACTCTAAGACAGATACATTTTTAAACAGTAAAGGGATTCAGGGCTATGGAGGGAGGGAGGGGAACTGGAGCTGAGGCTATGAAAAGATCAGCCATGTTCTCATTGAATGGTGTAGCTGACTCAAAAGGGCCAAATGGCCTGTTTCCCTGTTTCCCAGACCTTATGCTCTATGGTGTTGCGATGTAACGACGCAACTCCTTCCAAGAACGACACAAGGGGCAGCAACCTCTCGCCCTGACTAAACACACGGCCCCTGGACTCCTCCATGAGCTGCAAACCTGGAGAGTTGATGAAAGTTGCTGATGGAACCACGTTTAGACCCCGGCGCTAGGACCCCGTTGGGCGGCTTGAAATCGGACGCGGGGGAGCACCCCGCCCCCCACTGTTACGTCACCCAAGGCGATCGCACATGCGCACTGCTCACCAACCCCCCCGCGCGGATCCAAGATGGCGGCCGCTCAGCGAGAGCTGATCCCGGGAAGAGGCCCCCGGGATCCCCGACGCGGGAGCCTCAGGTCGCCAACCGAGGCTGGGGGTGTTTAGGAAGCGCTTACAACCCCTCCCGGCCCGCCCGCCGCCTCCAGCGCTCCCCGCGCGGTCCCGTATCCTCACCGCCTGCGGAAGAGCGAAAGATCGGCGCGTCCGCTCGGTGTGATCGCCGTCGCTGCGCACGCTGGGTGGGACTGCGCCTGCGCACAGCCCTCCTGACGCCTGCATAGGCGATATTCACCACCGCGGGGGATGGTGGGTAAATACCCCGCCATTAGTGCTTTTATTTTTTTGTGTGCCGTGATGTGTGAGCGAGACGGAGGTGGCAATCAGTGGAATTAGACACGTAATTTTACCAGAATACCGGCAACGTATTCCTAAAGTGTTTCCACGAGAATATTCTGCAACATATTTTCTTCACTAAGGGGATTTGGGCAGCACTTATTGCCCATCCCTACTCATCCAAGAGGAGGTGTCATTGAGCTGCTTTGTTGAATTGTCGCAGTCCACTTGGTGCAGGGACACTTACAATTCGGGAAGGGGGTCCAGTATTTTGATTCAAAAGTACGTTTTCTGTCAAACAGGAAAGGAGGCACGACTGATACTGGTTCTTGGAAATGAGGTGGGCCCCAAGCGTCAGCCGGTGAGCATTTGGGGATTGTGATCATTGTATCATAAGGTTTAGGCTGGCGATTATGGAGAGTATATTGAACAGTCCGGGGTACAAACAATTAACTGGGCAAAGCTGACTTTAATGGGGTAAAAACAGACTGGAGTTACAAAATACAGAAATTGCTGGATACAGCTTCTGTGCTGTATGAGAATCTGAGGCATATAATTAATAACAGGGTGGTAAAAGAGCAGGAGGTCCCAATTAGGGGCCTAAAGGGAGATTTGAAAATGTGTAGGTGAGATATTAAATTAACACTTTGAATCTGCATTTACTAAAAAAGGTTGATGCTATGCAGAGAATGGTGCACAGTGAAATAGTTCAGGCACTTGACTCCCTATCGGGCAATCCTCTCAATCCCAATACCCTGCTGTATTCTAGTTTATGTTTGAGTGAACCTGTTGAAATTATTATACACCTCGAGAGATGAGACTTGAACCAGGTCTCCGGGTCAGAGATAAGGACACAACACTGCACCATAAGAGTTCCTTCAATATCCTCCAATTCCTGCAAGTTTATTTACTTCAAGTGTTCATCACAATTTCCTTTTGGAATTAGTGATCATTGATAATCATCATTGTAGAGAGACAGTCCCAGATTATGATAATTCACTGCCTAAATAAAGTTTTTATGCATATTCCACTGTACCTTCAATGAAATAACCTTTAACTGGAGTGGGTGTGATGGTGGGGGGAATGGGGTGGAGTCATGAGCAGGGGTAGTGTTCCCCTTGTATTCTGGCAGAATACAATCATTTTTTAGTCCAGTCAGCGTTAGATTAGAGGACCAAACAGATTAAGTAACAAAAACGCAAGGGAACAAAAGGCAAACGCTATGATTTGATTGCAGCAAGGAAACAAATCATTGGTCTTCAGTAAGTGTTAACAGGAGAATGAAGCAGGAAAAGGCTCTCGATCTGCTGCAAACAACCGTTCTGTTGGACTGGAAGCATTTCACTTTAACTCTGTTTCTTTCCGTACAAACGGTGCTGCACTTTTTTCCCAGCACTATTGCCACAGTCGGCTGAGGAGTCCAAGTCATTGTGTGTGTTTAAGATGGATATAGATTGGTTCTGAAGCAGGAAGAGGTTCCACGGTTATGGGGGAGAAAGCACGAGACCAGGGTTGAGAAACACATCAGTTACAAAAAAAATGGCACAGCAGTATTGATGGGCCAGATGGTGTAATTCTGCTCCTGTGTCATGTGATTTTAGATTTTGCTTGATCGGGGGGAGGGGAATGTATGGAAAGTGGACGGAGGGGAGACCAGAAACCCCAGTTAAGAAGCCGAAGATCCCAGTTCGCAGAAAAGGCCATGGTTAACAGCCGCCATCTTGGTTGGGCAGGGAGCAGGGTGCATGTGCGCCCAGATCGAAATCAAATGGAGCTGTAGGGTCCTGTGACCACGACAGAACTTTACAGTCACATTAATTTCACTTTGCGTAGAGCAGCTAGTGAGTTTCCCAGATGAGATAATAGAGTCAGATAGATAGATGTCAACTATTCCCTGGCTCATTCCCAAAGGGCAATGCCCTGACCCATCAGAATTCACCGGAAACCATACAGTATGGAAGGAGGCCATTCAGCCCATCGAGTCCGCACAGACCCTCTGAAAAGCACCCCACCCAATCCCTGTAATCTTGCATTTCCCCATGGCTAGCCTGTACACTATGTGGCAATTTAGCATAGCCATTCCACCGAACGTACATATCTTTAGACTGTTGGAGGAAACCCACGCAGACGCAGATTGTCGCCCGAGGTCCTTGGTGCTGTAGGGCAGCAGTGCTAACCACTGAGCCACTGTGCCACCTAGTTTAAAAATCTAAACGTAGCCTAGGGAGTTGACTGCCGATCATCACTAACTGGGGCATTCAGCATGAATCAATCAGTCAATCAACACTCGCTTCTCAAACAGGTCGGTTTTGCTCCTCATTGGAATTTTTGCATTGTCCTGATGAGTGCAAGACAAAAATCCGTCAGTTTTCAGCAACGCTCAAGTCTGCCAAATGACTATTCATAAATAAAATCCCTCTCTTTTGCGCCGACCTCTCTCGCCACTCTCTAACCCTGTTTGTGTGTGTGTGTCTCTCTCTCTCGCTCCTCCAGAATTTTGCATAGATTCCCTTCCCCGAGGAGTGTGTGAGTCAACATGTTGGGTTTGTTTTTCACGACAAGGCAGCAGCTTTAGTGGTCACATTTTGCTTCACGGGAGCCCCACGGATTCGTTCGTCTCAATTCTGCAACCTCCCGTTGTGTTTTCTTCGGAGTTCTCACTTACTGCCTTTCTCTCTGTTTCGAATCAACTTCCCCAGGCAAAGGACCTGACGGCTCAGCCCTTAAGGTCATCGGATTCAGTGCACGGAGGGAGAAAGGACCGTTCGGACGGGTGGGGGGAGAAACCCTACACCCGTGCAACAGTCCTGGAGGAGGCTGCGGGAAAGGGTTCAGTTACCAATGTCCCATCAGCGCGTTCACAAGGACGAGAGACGCCTCAAGTGTTCAGAGTGTGGCAAGAGTACCAGTGACCGAATCTACTACCACCAACGTGCTCACACCAATGAGAGACATTTTTCGGATTGCGGGAAGGGAGTTGCAGGGGGCTGAAGTATTCCCTTCCCCTCCCCCCCCCCCCCCCCGAAATCTCCACAGTGAAGAGCGCCCTTTTAAATGCCCAGACTGTGGGAAGGGCCACCAAACGTTTTGGGGAGCTTAAGTATCACCAGCGCCTTCGCACCAATGAGAGATCTTTCACATGTCCCGGTTGTGGGGAGTGCAAGAGGGGTTCCGGGGATCTGACCCGTCACCAACGTGTTCACACAGACGAGAGACCATTCAGCTGCTCCAAGTGCCGGGCCCACTCCCGCCGGTAATCTCAACTCGTCCGCTCACCCACCGGAGAGAGAAAATTCACTTGCTCCGAGCCTGGGAAGGGATTCACTTGGTCTTCCAACCTGCCGAGTCCACCAGCGAGCTCACGAGTGGTTGCAAAGGTTAGGTTTTCCTGTTCGTCACATCCAGGCCTCGACAATTTTGTATTCATTCACGGGATGAGGGCACCGCTGGCTAATTTGTCACCCATCCCCAATTGCCCAGGGAATAGAATCCCTCCAGTGTGGAAGCAGGCCCTATGGCACAACAAGTCCACACCGACCCTCTGAAGAGTGACCCATCCAGACCCATTCCCCTACCCTACCCTACTATCCTATATTTACCCCTGACTAATGCACTAACGGGAACACTACGGGGTAATTTAGCATGGCCAATCCACCCTAACCTGTACATCCCTGGGCACTATGGGTAATTTAGCACGGCCAATCCACCCTAACCTGCACATCCCTGGGCACTATGGGTAATTTAGCACGGCCAATCCACCCTAACCTGCACATCCCTGGGCACTATGGGTAATTTAGCACGGCCAATCCACCCTAACCTGCACATCCCTGGGCACTATGGGTAATTTAGCACGGCCAATCCACCCTAACCTGCACATCCCTGGGCACTATGGGTAATTTAGCACGGACAAATCACCCTAACCTGCACATCCCTGGGTACTATAGCACAGTCAATTCACTCTAACCTGCACATCCTGGGCACTATGGGTAATTTAGCACAGCCAATCCACCTTAACCTGCGCATCTTTGGACTGTGGGAGGAAACCGGAGCACCCGGAGGAAACCCACGAGGATGTGCAAACTCCACACGGACAGTTCGCCCCAGGCCAGAATCGAACCCGGCTCCCTGGCGCTGTGAGGCAGCAGTGCTAACCAGTGAGCTACCGTGCCATTAAGAGTCAACCACATCGCTGTGCATTCACGTGTAGGCCAGACCAGGTAAGGATGGCATTTTCCTTTCCTAAAGGTCGTTAGTGAACCTGATGGGTTTTTCCAACAATGGATTCATGGTCATCATTGGACTCTTAATTCCAGGTGTTTACTTAATTCGTATTCCACCGTTCACTGTGGCAGGATTTGAACCCTGTCTCCCAGAACATTATCTGGGTCTCTGGTGTAACAGTCCAGCGATAGTACCGTTAGGCGGTTGCCTCCCCTTCAGGTTCAATTAGGAGCATTTTAATTTTTGTGTTTTTAACTCATGGAAGGTGAGCTGCATTTAATGCCCGTTTCGAGCTGATGACCTTCAGCTCCAACTTCTGCAGTCCATTTAGTGTGGGGAGACTCACCCTGCCATTAGGGAGGGAGTTCCAAGACTTTGATCCAGTGGCACTGTGAAGGAAAGATGAGATGTATCCGAGTCATACTGGCGAGGTGGACTGGAGGGGAACTTACAAGGAGTGGTAATACCATGTGTCTTCTGCCCTCGTCCTTCTAGATGACAGTGGTTATGGGTTTGGACGGTGTAGTCTAAGGAGCTTTGGTGAATTGCAGAAGTGTATCCTTAAGATGGCACAGACTCTTGCTACTGAGCGTTGGCGGTGAGGGAGTGGATGTTTGTGGATGTGGTGCCAAACAGTGGGTTTGTCCCTGGATGGTGTTGAGCTTCTTGAGTGTTGTTGGAGCTGCACCCAGTCAAGGCAAATGGAGAGTATTTCATCACACTCTGCTCATGAGGGAGAGTAGCCTGATTGGGCGTTAACTGGCCGGTTTGGATTTGTCCTGCATTTTATGTACAGGGCAATTGTCAATTCGAGGCCAATGTCATGCCTTGACTACCTGTTAGCTCATTCTGGCTGGACAGCGATGCTGACAGTGTGGATTCAATCCTCACACTGGCTGAGGTTATCAAAAGGACTCTCCTTCGCAACCCTTCCTCTCACTTGAGGCGTGATGACCCTGGAGTTACATCCCCACCAGTCCTCTCTCTCTCTCTGTCTCTCTCTCTTTCATGAGAAAGCAGCCCTTGGGTCTGGTAATGCTCAGGAAACTTTACCTTTACTTGTGTCGTTCCACAAAGTCAAAGAAACAGACCTTTCTGTCCAACCTGTCCGTGCCAAACATAAACCCAAACTTAACTAGTCCCCAACCTGCCTGCTCCTGGTCCATACCCCTCCAAACCTTTCCTATTCATGTATCCATCCAAATGCCTTTTACATGTTGTAATTTTACCCACATCCACCGCTTCCTCTGGAAGTTCATTCCACTCGAGAGCCACCCTCTGCGTAAGAAAAATTGCCTCCTATATATTTTTTAAATCTCTCTCCTCTCATTTTAAAAACTTGCCCCCTAGTCTTGAAATTCCACATTCTAGGGAAAAGACAACTACTATTAACTCTATCTATACGCCTCATTATCTTATAAACTTCTATAACGTCACTTCTCAACCTCTTACACTCCAGTGAAAACAGACCCAGCCTATCCAGCCTTTCTTTATAACTCAGTCGTTCCGTACGTGGCACCTTCCTGGTAAACCTCTTCTAGAACCCATTCCAGCTGAATAATATCCGATAACTGGGTGACCAGAACTAGATGCAGTGCTCCAGACGAAGCCTCACCAATGTCCTGTTCAACCTCAACATGACCTCAACTTGTTGTGTTTTGCAGGACAACCCCAGCTCCTGCCGCGGTCACTAATTTCTCGGCTCCAGGTTTACTCCGCTCACTTTCACAACCTGTTTTCGGCGGGGTTCTCTCTCACCCATTTTGTCTGTCCCACGTTCAGGCCACAGGATGTCAGAAACGGAGGCTTTACTCACGGAAAACTGAAAACAAATACCAGCCATCCGACACAGAGTGATTTAATTTCTTCGCAACCTCAACAGCTTTGGATTTCAAGAGTGGAACGGGAAAAGGACCATTCACAGCAGCGAGAAACTAGGGGTGCTGTTTGGGTGGGTGATGTTTCAGTCAATCATCTGATCTGTTGAGGCACAAGTGGAGGAGGGGCAAGGGGGAAAAAAGAGAGCGAGGGAGAAAGAGAAATGTAGAGATTATGACTTTTGGATCGCTGTCTGAACTGTTAGCGGAGTCACACTGGGGACGGGCTATCCTCCTGCTCTGAGTTGGTAATCACACTTGCCGGCTCACCAGGTTCTACGGAGAGACCAACTAAGTGCCCAGGCTGCAGGAAGTGCAGCTGTACAGGACATTGGTGAGGCCACTTTTGGAAGACAGCGTTCAATTCTGGTCTCCCTGCTACAGGAAAGATGTTAGACTTGAGAAGGTGCAGGTAAGATTGACAAGGAAGTTGCCCAGGACTGGAGGGTTTGAGGCTGCCATCTCTGGAGCATCGGAGATTGAGGAGCAACCTTATTAAAAGCTTGACGGGGTATGGATAAGGTGAAGAGTCAAGGTCTTCTCTCCAGGGTAGGCGGAGTCCAAATCTAACGGCCGTAGGTTTCGGGTGAGAGGGGAAAGATTTAAAAGGGACCCGAGGGGCAACCTTTTCACACAGAGGACGGTGCATACATTGAATGAGCTGCCAGAGGAAGTGGTAGATGTAGGTGCAGTTACAACACTGAGAAGACAACCTGCCTAGGTACATGAATAGGAAAGGTGTCGAGAGGTTTGAGCCAAAAGCAGGCAAACGGGACTAGTCTAGTCTGGGAAAGTTGGTAGGCATGGGTGAGTTTCTGTGCTATATGACTCTGTGATTCGCTACCTTTTCCAACTTGCTGAGACATCAGTGCTTGAGTCTGTTTTCTAGTACCACACGTGGAGGGGAGGCAACGGCCGAGTGAAATTATCACTGGGCTATTAAACTAGGGACCTACCTAATGTACCAGGGACCTGGGTTTGGATCCTGCCAAGGCAGATGATGGAATTTGAATCCAGTAAATCTCTGGAATTAAGCATCTCATTATGACGGTGAATCCATTGTTATCCATGAGGAAGAACCTACCTGGTTCACGAACATTCTTTCACGAAGGAAACTGTGCCATTCTTAGCCCCGTCTGGCCGACATGTGACTCCAGACCCATAGTAATGCACGGTTGACTCTTAACTGCCCTCTGGGCAATTAGGGATGGGCCCAGCCAGCAACGCATTGATCTCTAATGAATGACAAAACAAGCCAACCTTACCCGACATGTTGAAATGCCAGCGAGTACACACTGTTGGGAGGTCTTTCACGTTCTCTGTCCACACCAGGCGGAGGTAGAGATGTGCTCACTAATGAGATGATAGTAAGCTTACTCAGGTGAGAGGTTTTTTTTTTCCGATGCCCAGATGAGGCAAGGAAATGAATGTGCCATTAAGGTGTGTGGGATATAGGTAAAGTAGTGTTACTTCTGCAATCATAATTACTTATGCAAGGTAAATGCACTCACACCAGTGTGTAATTGTTTCAGCCAAGAGCTGAGTCAACAAGAATGAAAACAATGTGGAGGAAATATATAATTGTTTTTGTATTAGCTGAAGTGTGAATGCAAGAATGAAATGTGCCTGCCAACAATGGTAGACAAATAGATAAGGTGCTGTGAGGATGTAGGTTAAGCCAGATATGCTTGCACAAGCAGTAGTTATAAGCATCTGTTTCCCACTTCTGCAAAAACACAAAAACAAACCCCAATTAAAAGGTCATAAGGATCAATATGGTTTGGGAAAGGGAGGAAGTGGCATAGGTGGGGGGAAGGAGATAATAGTGAAGGAGGATATACCTAACAATGAGCCACAGCAGGATGTGGTGAGATGGCCGAGTAAAACTTGTACCTTGTTATGCACAAGGCCGGAAAAGGCAAGAGATAAACAATAGTAACGGGCACCGGGTTTGGAGTGGTGAGTCCTATGTAAGGTAGGTACTTGCTAAGCTCTGTGTGCCCTATTCCAGGCACCGCACTTGCAAGTGTATAATAAGCATACTGATTGCTTCAGATCTTGTCTCGGACTGAAATTATTGAAGTGAGTGAGCTTTGTTTCTCACAGGTGTTGACGCTGATCGGAAACCATTCAGGGTTCACTCGCTGTGGGAACCAAGTTCAGGCGATCACCTGACCGCACCAAACACCAGTGAATTTACACTGGGGGAGAGATGATTCACCTGCTCTGTGTGTAAGAAGGGATTCATTCACTCCTCCCAACTCCCAAGTCACCAGTCAGTTTGTGATTGACGACAAGATTTCGCAGCTAATCACATCTGGGACTGAACCACAATCTGTTGCTGTTAATAAACTCTTGATGGGGAGGGATTGGTATTTCTGATAAAAGTCAAATAAATCAGCTTTGTGTTAACTCCAGAAATAAAGCATCCACTTTTGAACAGAGTTGAGAGCCAACTTATACACTTAATGGTAAGGTCCTGGGGAGTGTAGCTGAACAAAGAGACCTTGGAGTGCAGGTTCATAGCTCCTTGAAAGTGGAGTCGCAGTTGGATAGGATAGTGAAGAAGGTGTTTGGTATACAGTACTTTCCTTTATTAGTCATAGTATGGAGTACAGGAGTTGGGAGGTCATGTTGTGGCTGTGCAGGACATTGGTTAGGCCACTGTTGGAATATTGCGTGCAATTCTGGTCTCCTTCCTATCGAAAAGATGTTGTGAAACTTGAAAGAGTTCAGAAAAGATTTACAAGAATGTTGCCAGGGTTGGAGGATTTGAGCTACAGGGAGAGGCTGAACAGGCCGGGTCTGTTTTCCCCAGAGCGTTGAAGGCTAAGGGGTGACCTTATGGAGGTTTATAAAATCATGAGGGGCATGGATAGGATAAATAGACAAGGTCTTTTCCCTGGGTTGGGGGAGTCCAGAACTAGAGGGGGATAGGTTTAGGTTGATAGGGTAATGACATAAAAGAGCCCCAAGGGACAACGTTTTCGCGCAGAGGGTGGTACATGTATGGAGTGAGCTGCCAGAGGAAGTGGTGGAGGCTGGTACAGTTGCAACATTTGGATGGGTATATGATTAGGAAAGGGTTTGGAGGGATATGGGCCAGGTGCTGGCAGGTGGTACTAGATTGGATTGGGATAACTGGTCGGCCTTGGACGGGTCTGTTTCAGTGCTGTACATCTCTATGACTCTAAGCGGACTCGGAGCTTGTTCCAGCAGACTGGCGCTGGGGGAGGGCCACGTTCGGCAGACGCGATTGAAACAGAACCTGACAAACAAGATCAGCGTTTCCGGGCAATTACATGTTATTCACTGCTCCTGCTACCTTGACCCCACCCTATAGCGTCAACGTTGGGAAGCAAACGACAGGGCCGAGGCCTGACTCAGGATATCAACACAAGAACCACCTTTTGTCACAGAATTTACAGCATGGGGAAGGCCTTTCAGCCTCCGTTCGCTGGCCGGAACGTGATATTTGCAGTCTGATCCCACTTTCCAACTC
This sequence comes from Chiloscyllium punctatum, assembly GCF_047496795.1. NCBI lineage: Eukaryota > Metazoa > Chordata > Chondrichthyes > Orectolobiformes > Hemiscylliidae > Chiloscyllium > Chiloscyllium punctatum. The sequence goes on from NC_092774.1 coordinate 9,372,474, forward strand.
TTAGCCCATCGTCCTTTGGAATGCGGACCTCCAGCACGCTTCCAGGGAATTCCAGCACCCCCACCAGCACCGCAGTGAGAAATACTCCAACTTGACCTTCCTCCACTCCTTTCAGCTCTTTACTTTGAACGCTGCCTCAGGGTTTATTGACCTTGCAAATCAGATGTCTTTCCAAGCTATCTGGGCCCATAATTTTATCATCATTAAAAATAACCTCTGTTCTTGATGAAACAACCTCAGTCTATCCCCACATATAGTTAGAATTCCCGGAATCTGACAATGTGATAACTGTTTCTAGTGCCATCACATCCTTCCTGCAATGACTGGAACCTCACTTAGTATAAATTGCGTTTCCTTTAGCCTGGAGAGTCACGGAATCATACAGTACAAAATCAGACCCTTTGGGCCAACTGGTTCGTGATCCCAAACTGGAACTAGTGTCACCTGCCTGCTCCTGGCCCATATCCCTCCAAAAAAAGTTTCCTGTCCCGTCTTTTCAATGTTGTAACTGTGCCCGCATCCACCACTTCCTCTGGAAGTTCCCTCCACACACAAACCACCCTCTGCTTAAAACAAACTTGCCCCCCCCCAATGTCTTTTTTAAAATCTTTCTCCTCTCACCTTAAAAATATGCCCCCCCGCCCCCGGCCAAGTCTTGAAATCCCCCATTGTAGGGAAAAGATACCTACCGGTTCACCTTACCTATACCCATCATGATTTTATAAACCTCCAGAAGGTCACCTCTCAACCTCCAATGCTCCAGAGAAAACAAAAAGGTCCCAGCCTATCTTTATAACTCAACCTTTCAATATTCGAATAGTCAGTCTCCCTCCGCTATTGGCTTTAATGTAACAGAAAGTGACAATTGGAACCTGGTTGCAGTTGAGAAATATTAACAAATGACTGGACAGTTTCTTCCGGTCGGGATCGTTTCCACGTTCTGTCCACTCAGTAGGTTTGGTAAGAGACGCTGTCTCGTGAAAAGTAAGCCGGAGGATTGGGCCGAGATGTGTTTCCGTGTATATCTCATGGACTCTAAATGTCAAACCTTTGTGCTTTCAGACACCAGATACTCAAGACCCCAACAACAGATTGTCTCTCACTGACTTTATTTGCAGCTCTGTGATGATACAGATGAAGTGTGGTTATCTGAACCAGAGAACTGGGATAGTACGGTGAATTCAGAGCTCTCAGTTCTGTAACAAGGAGAGTATTGTTATCCAATCCAGACAAGACAGAAAATACAGTAGATTCAGAGTTCCGCTCTCTCCAGGCTGCAAGTAGGCAGGGGATTTTACAGTTAACTTTTTCACATTGATCATCTGACCCCACTCAAACCACAAGGAGACCTGCACATTGTTCTGACTATGAGCACAAGGCTATGTCACTTTCATACACATCTCACATCTCCACACAAAGACCAGCTCATTGAACGCCACCCGTTCTACACCATCGCAGCCAACGTGAGCACGGACACGAGACTCATTTCACGACAGGTAAAATTCCACCGAGACAGTGGTTTCCATTACAATAACAAACCAGCACAGGCATAACTGTCAGCTTCACAGGAACCTCACCAGTCTGCAGGCTGCTGTTAATTCCACTTCCTGAGGGGATTTTAATTTAGCAGGCAGTTTGCAGCCTTGATTTGCACCTTGTGGGTGACAGAGGTGCTGTGGGACACACACTTACATTCAGTCCCTGTAAAACGACTGGGTTGTGTGTTTACCGAAGACATAAGCACTGAAAATGAGCGAGTCATAAAGGAGAGGCCGGGGGGAAGGAATTCAGTCCTGGATTTCATTCTCAGCCGTGACAACATTTGCCGGCAACATGTGAACGCGCTGGTGTCTCAGCAGGTGGGAGGAGTGTCTAAATTTCTTCTCACACACAGGGCAGGCGAACGGTCTCTCCCCAGTGTGAACACGCTGGTGTCGCAGCAGGTTGAACGAGTGAGTGAATCGCTTCTCGCACACCGAGCAGGTGAACGGCCTCTCCCCAGTGTGCACGCGCTGGTGTCGCAGCAGGCTGGACGAGTGCGTGAACCCCTTCTGGCACACAGAGCAAGCGAAGGGCCTCTCCCCGGTGTGACTTCGCTGGTGTCTCAGCAAGTGGGAGGAGTCACTGAAACCGTTCCCGCACATGAAGCAGGTGAGCGGCCGCTCTCCCGTGTGGGTGCCCTGGTGTCGCACCAGATCGGATGAATTGATGAATCTCTTGCCGCATTCGGAGCAGGGGAAAGGCTTCTCCCCGCTATGAACGTACTGATGCTTGAGCAAATCATGCTTTCTCTTAAAGGTCTTCTCGCATTCAGAGCACTTAAAAGGTCTGTTGTCAGAGTGAACGCGTTGGTGTTCAGTGTATTCAGACGACTGAGCAAATTTCTTTCCACACACGGGGCAGGTGAATGGCTTTTCCCCAGTGTGAGTGCGTTGATGTCTCTGGAGGCTGGATGACTGAGTGAAACACTTTCCACACAGGGAGCAGCTGAAGGCCCTACTCCCAGTGTGAACAGACTGGTGTTTCTGCAGGTGGTGGGAACAAGTAAATCCCCTCTCACACACCGCACAAACATACGGCCTCTCCCCAGTGTGAACACGCTTGTGTATCACAAGATGGGAAAGACGAGGGAAACTCTTCCCGCACTCGGAGCAGGTGAATGGCTTCTCCCCGGTGTGAACCCGCTGGTGGGTCAAGAGGTGGGACGAGTCAGAGAACCTCTTCCCACACTCGGAGCAGGCGAACGGCCTCTCCCCGGTGTGAACCCGCTTGTGTTTCTGAAGGTCCGAGGACTGGACGAATCCCTTCCCGCACACCGGGCAAGTGAACGGCCTCTCCCCGGTGTGAACGTGGCGGTGGACCTGAAGGTGGAACAAGCGCGCGAATCTCTTCCCGCATTCGGCGCAAGCGAACGGCCTCTCTCCCCCGTGAGCGCGCCGGTGGATCTGCAGGCCGCTGCTTTTCTTGAACGTCTTCTTGCATTCGGAACACTCGAAAAGCCTCTTCTCCGACGGAACCAGCTGGTGCTCGGCGTCTCGGAAAGGCCTCGCGAATCGCTTCCCATACTGAGAGCACCCGAAGGGTCTGTCGCTGTGGTGCGTCTGTTGGCGCTCTGCCAGGTGCGCTGACCCGCTGAATCCCTTCCCGCACACAGGGCTGGTGCGGAGTTGCCTCTCACTATTGCGGGCTTGTTGGCGGGTAAACATCTTTAACTCCCTGCATCAATCCCTTTCAACTGAAAGAGCAGGTGAACGTGCATAAACAAAATCCTTCGCTTGTACCCAGATGCATGTGACAATAATAAATCAAGCCAACCTTTCACCAGTTGAGTATGTAGGGGGTGTCTTGGGGCTTTTCCAGTGTCATTGATGTTGGAAACCTTTTCCCATTCTGTCATTGGATTTTCCTATCTGTACATATTCTTGTTCCTGATAACCTTGTAGAAAGAGATGCACATTTTAAAACAAAACCTTACTCTCACCATAGGATAGAAAGGAAAATGGACAATTCTACTTTCTGTGCAACCTAAACCTCCACTAAGGTTGTATCTCCCAGTTTGCTTGACCCCTTTCCAACATGGCGGCGGGGCATTGGGGAGGGGACGCGAGTCCTACCCAAGCCCCGCCCCTCATTGACACCAATTGGTTGCAGCACACCCTCCTTCCGGTCCTCCAGCCCCGCCCTCGGCCCTGCGGTCACGCCCCCTCATTCGCTCCGAACGGATGGAGAACCAGCCGCCTGGCTCAATGCGCACAAGCCCCGCCCTGCGCTCACTCCGATTGGCCGGTCCCCCACGTTGCGCGTGACAACGCAGCCACCTAACCCCGCCCCTCGGTCCTCCTGCCCCGTTGACCCTCCCGTACAATCCGATTGGCTGACAGACCGGCCGCCGCCGCCGCCGCACGCTGCACCTCCAGCCCCGCCCCCTCACTCACACCGATCGCCTGGAGGACCACGCGCTGTCTTCCAAGTCCCGCCTCCTGATTCGCTCCGATTGGTTGGAGGACCAGCGGTCCTCCAGGCACGCCCCCCCCACCCACCTCCCTTTTGGCCGGCGCGGCGGATGGACGGGTTGGAGCGACTGCCAGCGGGTGAGAGACCGCGGTGTCCGCGGGCAGCGGGACATGGAGCTCCCGTGGGCAGGAGTCGTGTGTAAACGACCTCCGTAGCAGAAGGTAACGGCCCGACATCTCGAACGGGCGGATGTTTGTTTTTTTTCGAATACGGCGCCAGTTAACGGCCGCGGATCCACGGGAGGGACCGGGCGCGTGCTTTGCGCCGATGGGCCAATCAGGACTGGGCTCCCCTCTCGAACCGCCCTCTGATTGGTTGGAGGGCCTTTCTTTTACTCCCTTCCCCCCACCCCCTCCCCTCCCCCACGAGGTGCGCGCGCGCTCCAGCCCTATTGGGTCCCGTGCCCCTGCTCCGTCACCAATCCCGTCGCCTCGCGCCCAGAAGCCCCAGCCTCGTTTCCCGCCCCCCAGACCATTCAGCCCATCGCGACCACACTGACCCAGCCCAGATGACTCAAACAGCCCCATCCAACCTGCCCTCCGTCACCTTCCATTTCCCATGGCTAACCCACCTCAAAATGCACATCCCCGGGCACTGTGGCTAATTTAGCACGGCCAATCCACCCTAACCTGCACATCCCTGGGCACTATGGGTAATTTAGCACGGCCGATCCCACCCTAACCTACACATCCCTGGGCACTATGGGGAATTTAGCACGGCCAATCCACACGAACCTGCACATCCCTGGGCACTATGGGTAATTTAGCACGGCCAATCCACCCTAACCTGCACATCTCTGGGCACTATGGGTAATTTAGCATGGCCAATCCACCCTAACCTGCACATCCCTGGGCACTATGGGTAATTTAGCACGGCCAATCCACCCTAACCTGCACATCCCTGGGCACTAATGGTAATTTAGCACGGCCAATCCACCCTAACCTGCACATCCCTGGGCACTATGGGTAATTTAGCACGGCCGATCCACCCTAACCTGCACATCCTTGAGCACTATGGGTGATTTTGCATGGCCAATCCACCCTAACCTGCACATCCCTGGACATTGTGGGTAATTTAGTACAGCCAATCCACCCTAACCTACACATCCCTGGGCACTCTGGGTAATTTATCACGGCCAACTCACCCTAACCTGCATATCTTTTGGACTGTGGGAGGAAGCCAGAGTCCCTGGAGGTAATCCATGCAGACACAAGTTGGGGGGGTGGCGGTAGAATGCACAAACTCCGCACAAATAGTCACCCCGAGAGTGGAGTTGAACTTATGTCACAGGCGCTGTGAGGCAGCGGTGCTAACCACCGAGCTGCCGTGCAATCAGATCAGGGTCTGAGCTGATCACTCCACATAGTCAGCCCATATCTTCCCACTGCCGCGTTTTTCAGGAGTCAAGTTCTTCTACCACTTTCCGGGGGAGCCCCAAACCTCTGGAGAACAAAAACGTCGCTCATTGCTGTTTCAGATGGGGATGTGGCAATCTTTACAAGATGGGCCCGTTTGTGAACTCCAAGGCTTTTCATTCACGTTTAGGAGGTTTGAATAGGTGGGTTTTGAATTCAGGCAGTGCAAGAGGGAGTGCATGTGGCGTGAGGATTCAAACCTCTGTAGGCAGAAAAGTCTGTTCTGAATTGCACTGAATTTGCAGTGAAGAGTTTTGTCATTTCCTTCAGGTAGGACGAGGAGCAAATTTACAGTCGAGGAGCTTGAACCAAACTTCATGTCAAGCTCTGACAGTCACTCGGTGAATGTGAAAGGAGAAATATTTGTCCGATCTGCCAGTGGGAAAATATCGAGATCGTCGATATGACCGGGGTAGCACCATCTAAGCGAGAGTGAACTTACTGTGCAATGAACTTTCAACAGTCAGAGAGCCAGACACACGTGCTCCGAGTGGATGAGGCTTCGACTTGTCATCTAAACTGAAGAAAAAGGATACCCACAACATGGAGAAACCTTGGAAATGTGATGACTGTGGGAAGGGAAGGGACTGTGGGAAGTATCCATCCATGCTGGAAAACCATCAACGCAACCACACCGGGGAGAGACCGTTCTCCTGCTCAGAGTGCGGGAAGGGATTCACTCAATCTTCCAGCCTGATGTTGCACCAGCGGACTCACACCGAGGAGAGGCCGTTCAGCTGCGGGGCCTGCGGGAAGCGGTTCGGGTTCGCGAGCCACCTCACCGCGCACGGCCGGCTTCACACCATGGAGAGGCCGCGTTCGCCTGCTCCACGTGCGGGAAGGGGTTCGCTCAGTCCACCACCCTGATGGCGCACCAGCGGCTTCACACAGGCGAGAGGCCCTTCACCTGCTCAGTGTGTGGGAAGGGGCTTCACTCAGTCGGGCGGGCCTCACCTCACACCAGAGGGTCCACTCGGAGGAGAGACCGTTCGGCTGCGGTTCCTGCGGGAAGAGGTTCCGGCAGCACCCCCCCCGCCCCCCCCCCCCCCGATCTCATCGCCCACCTGCGGGTCCACACTGGGGAGAGACCGTTCCCTTGCAACATGTGCGGCAAAGGATTCAGTCAGTCTTCTGGACTTTGGTCACACCAGCGCATTCACACCGAGGAGAGGCCATTCAGCTGCACGTGCTGTGGCAAGAGGTTCCGCTCCGCGTCCAACCTCCGTGTGCACCAGCGGGTTCACACCGGGGAGAGGCCGTTCCCCTGCTCCGCCTGTGAGCAGAGGTTCACTCAGTTATCCAGCCTGCTGACAAACCGGCGGATTCACGCCAGGGAGAGGCCGTTCAGCAGCTCTGAGTGAGGAAATGGAATCACTCCGTTACCCTGCCTGTTGACACACCGGTGAGTCCACAGTGGGCAGAGGCCGCTCACCGGCTCTGAGAAACGGAAGAGATTTCCTCAGTCACCCGACTCGCTGACACACCAGCCATGTCCCACTGGAGGGAGGCCGTTCACGTGCTCAGAGTTTGGGAAGGGATTCACTCCTGAGATGCAACCCAAGTTGACTTCTCTCTTTTGCCGCTATTAACCTCCCCCAAGATTTGGAACATTGTGAGCCGTTTTGGGCCCCGTATCTAAGGAAGGATGTGCTAGAGGGACTGCAGGGGAGGTTCACAAGAACGATTCCAGGGATGAAGGGCTTGTCCTGTGAGGAGCGGTTGAGGACTCTGGGTCTGTACTCTGACAGAGTTTGGGGGAAGGCGGGGCAGGAATCCCTTGGAGACTTCCAGAACGCCGAGAGACTTGGATAGAGTGGACAGGGAGTAGGAGAGACCAGGACCCCAGGGCACAGCCACGGAGATGACGGAGATCTGAGATGAGGAAGAATTTCTACACCCAGAGTGGTGAATCTCTGCTGAACTCATTGCTGCAGCGGGCTGTGGAGGCCAAGATATTTAAGATTAAGCATTTAGATTATTCGTGTTATACCACCAGAATTATCCACAATCAGCAAATGACTTTAACTGGCTCCTGATTTATTGATTTAAAGGTTGCGTCACATACAGCCAGGGCTGTTAACAAGACGTTTAGCACGCTCGCCTTCATTGATCAGACCTTTTTTTGAGTGTAGGAGTGGAGATATTCGGTTGAGGTTGTACAGGATGTTGGTGAGGCCTCTCCTGGAGTGCTGTTTCCAGTTCTGGTCTCCCTGTCGCAGGAAGGATATTATTAGCTGGAAAAGGTTCAGAAGAGATTTACCAGGATGTTGCTGGGAATGGAGGATTTGAGTTCTGGAGAAAGGCTGGGATGATTTTCTACTGGAGGGTAGGAGGTTGGGGAGTGATCTTATAGAGGTTTATAGAATGATGAGGGGTATTGATAGAGTTACTGGTAGTTGTCTTTTCCCGAGGATGGTGGATTTCAGGACGAAAGGGCACATTTTTAAGGTGACAGGAGAAAGATTTAAAAAAAGAGGGTGGTTTGTGTGTGGGATGAGGAAGTGGCAGATGCAGGGACCGTTACAACATTTTTAAAAGATGCTTAGATAAGTACATAAATAAGAGATGTTTAGATGAATATGGGCCAAGTGCAGGCAGGTGGGGCGAGTTCACTTTGGGATTATGGTCAGCATGGACTGGTTGGGCCGAAGGGTCTGTTTGACTCGATGTAATAGGAGCAGGAAAACGAGACGTCGATTCTCCTGCTCCTCAGATGCTGCCTGAACTGCTGTGCTTTTCCAGTACCACTCTAATCCAGAATCTAAGTAATAGGACTCTGACAATAAAGATAAATAGTTCGTCTTGAACATTCGCTTCTTGCTTAGTAAAGGAGAGGGTGACTGATAATTGCAACTGGAGCTGTCTAAATCATTAGATCCTTTCATTAATGTTACAGAGTCTTGATTATTAATAGGCCCCTTTATTTACATAATAACATCCTGATTATTGCTGCAGTTGACACCAGACTACTCGGGGTTTTAATAACGTGACAGTCTCCTGAATGTTCAGTATTCGGACTCTGAGGATGAACATAATAGGAAGCTATATTAATGTTATCAGACTCTGAACATTGTTTGATGTGATTTGTTGTCACGTGTACCTAAATACAGTGAAAAGCTTTGTTTACGAGCGGTATAGGCAATTTGGAGTAAGTAAGGAGATACAGACCGTAAGGAGAAAAAAACGTCGGCAGAGGCGTACACGGCACACTGCACAGGACGTGCACTAGGCAAGATCAGCATTATTTGACGTTAGAAAGTCCGTTCACCACTCTAATATCAGCCAGGAAGAAGCTGTTCCTGAACCTGCTGGTGCGTGCATTCAAGCTTCTGTATCACCTCCTGACGGGGCGAGAGGGGTCTTTGATGCTGTTGGCAACCTTTCCCACAGATGTATAAATGGAGTCCACGGACGGGAGGTTGGCCTCCGTGATCGTCTGGGCTGTGCACACACCACCTTTCTGACGGTCCTGGGCAGAGCAGTTGCCATACCAGGCTGTCGCACACCCGGACAGCATGCTTTCAGTGGTGCATCGGTAAAAGTTGGTGAGGGTCCTTACGGCTGTGCCGAATCTCCTGAGCCGCCTGAGGAAGACGAGGCGTTGTTGTACCTTCTTGACTGTCGCATCTACCTGGGAAGTCCGGGACATATTGAGGGTTATCATCTCTCTTAGGAACTTGAGGTGCTCCACTGATGTAACAGGATCTTTATTATTATTATTATTATTATTATTGTTCTGAGACAATACTGATTATGATTGAATGAAACTGCGCCCTGACGCTGAATACATTACAAGGTGACCCTGATTATTGAAGAAGTGGAATTTCTACAAAAAAAAACAAAGGCCTTCCTTTCCACAGGCTTTGGTTTGGCATCAGCAATGCGGCCTCGGGGAGGATTTAAATGGGCCCGACGGCTGTCCCACATCTGTCTGAGCTGCTCCCTGGGAATCACTGACTTCCGAACATTTATCTCTCAGTCCTGCAGGTGGTGATGAGAGTACAAACGCTATCCCTCGCCTGGAAGGCACCGGTGTTGGGAATAATCCTCTCTCTCTCTCTCTCTCTTGCTTTTAAGAATATGATCGTAAAGTGTTTCAACCAGGAAGTTCTTCCACCCTTCAGGAGGAGATGTTCTTGGTTCTCAATGTAACCTGTGTCACGCTTCCTGAGTGGTACTAGATATTGTGTGATCAATAAAATGACAATGCAACTGATGCTTGCAGTCTGTGGGTAAATCATTTGACAATGACTGAATGCAGAGTACAACTCAACTAAAGAACAGTGTGGCAGCACCTTCCTATATGCCCCTGTCTCACACGCTGGCAGCAGATTGCAGATCCTTACCACAGGCCACGCAAAAATCCTTTCCCTCATCACCCCGTTAGTTCATCAGTGCTTTTTTTTTTACCCCTGGAGCATCGGAGGCTGGGCGTTTGACCTGATAGAGGTTTATAAAATCACGAGGGGCACGGATGGGGTGAATACCCTAGGTCTTTTTTGTCCCTCAGAGCAGGGTAGTCTAAAACCAGAGGGTATACATTTAAGATGAGAGAGGCAAAAGATTTCTGAAGGGTGACTTTTTCACGCAGAGGGTGGTGCGTGTGGGGAACGAGCAGCCAGAGGAAGTGGTGTACAGGGAGAGGCTGAACAGGCTGGGGCTGTTTTCCCTGGAGCGTCGGAGGCTGAGGGGTGACCTTATAGAGGTTTACAAAATTGAAGGGCATGGATAGGATAAATAGGCAAAGTCTTTTCCCTGGGGTTGGGGTAGTCCAGAACTAGAGGGGCATAGGTTTAGGGTGAGAGGGGAAAAGATATCAAAGAGACCTAAGGGGCAACTTTTTCACGCAGAGGATGGTACGTGTATGGAATGAGCTGCCAGAGGAGGTGGTGGAGGCTGGTACAATTGCAACATTTAAGAGGCATTTGGATGGGAATATGAATAGGAAGGGTTTGGAGGGATATGGGCCGGGTGCTGGCAGGTGGGACTAGATTGGGTTGGGAGATCTGGGTTGGCATGGACGGGTTGGACCGAAGGGTCTGTTTCCGTGCTGTACACCTCTATGATGGAGGCTGGTACAGATAGAGCATTTAAAAGGCATCTGGATGGGTACATGAACGAGAAAGGATACGGGCCAAACTGGAACGGGATCACTTTAGAATATCCAGTTGGTGTGGGCGAGTTGGACCAAAGGGTCTGTTTCCCTGCCATTTCACCCTAAATGCCTCGGCCATTAGAGAACAGAACTTGTTCTGGCGACTGAACAAACAAGGGTGGGAAGGCCGCAGCCAATCAGTTCTGGACGTGGGATAAACAGGCTGATAATTTAGCAACTGAGAAAGATGGTGGGGCACTGGAGATAAGCACGCGGTGATGACAGCTAGTGGAAACAAATGGATCAGAAATAAGATGGTGTTGAAGGGGTGTATTTTATCCTGGGTTTTCTTTTTCAAGAGAGGTTTTGAAGAGACGCCGAGCAGTCTACCAGAGCCACTAGAGTAAACAGCTTGCAAGGCCTTGGGTTTATTTTTAAGGTTGGAACAATAGAAGCAGCCTGGCTGGGCGTAGTTCATCACTCACAGAACAGAGATTTTCAGTTTAGTTATTTTTACTTGCTGGGGTCTCAGCAGGGTTGGAAGCTGCAGTAAATCTTTCCTGGCTGCCACACTCTCAGAATTTTTCTTTTCCCTCCTGGACTACCTGTATTCTGAATTTATGCCAAGGGATGTGTCTATGAGAAGTTACCATATTGGAACAGTCAATTAGTATTAGTTACTTTATCATTCTGTTAAGTTACAGAACATTACAGCGTGTGTTTGTTTTAAAATATCTCCCTCACCTTAAAAAATGTACCCTATTGTCTTCAAACTCCCCATCTTCCACACTTGGGGCAGCACAGTGGCTCAGTGGCTAGCACTGCTGCCTCACAGTGGCAGGGACCTGGGTTTGTTTCTTGTGTCAGGCGACTGTCTGTGTGGAGTTTACACATTCTCCCCATGTCTGCCTGGGTTTCCTCCAGGTGCTCGGGTTTTCTCCTACAATGTGCAGGTTAGGGGAATTGGCCATACTAAATTGCCCATAGTGTAAGGTGCATTAGTCAGGGGTAAATGTGGGGAATGGGTCAGTGTGGACTTGTTGGGCCAAAGGGCCTGTTTCCACACTGTAGGGAATCTAAGTTTTCCAATGGAGTTGAGTTTTTCCAATTCCTTCTTTCTTTTGTTGTATAGTCATAGAGTCATACAACATGGAAACAGACCTTTCGGTCCAACCAGTCTATGCTGACCATAATCCCAAGCTAAACTAGTCCCACCTCCTGGCCCATATCCCTCCAAACATTTCATATTCATGTATCCAGGGGACATAGCTTTAAATTGAGGGGTGACAGATATAGGTCAGATGTCAGGTGTAGTTTCTTTACTCAGACAGCAGTAGGGGTGTGGAACGCACTGCCTGCAACAGTTGTAAACTCACCAAGTTTAAGGGCTTTTAAATGTCAGTGGATAGGCATGTGGACAAGAGTGGAATAGTGTAAGTTAGATGGGCTTCAGATTGGTTCCACAGGTCAGCACAACATCGAGGGCCAAAGGGCCTGTAGTGCACTGTGATGTTCTATATCTATCCAAATGTCTTTTAAACGTTGTAATTGTACCCACATTCACCACTTCCTCAGGACTCTAACCACCTTGGGGAGAAACATTTGCCCGTGTTTTTTTAAAATATCTCCCTCACCTTCAAAAATGTCCTCACTTTTGCCTAGTTGATTGCAACTCAGTGTTGACTGGCCAGGCAGTCGGCAGATTTAAAGCTGGGCTCTCCTTTGTCCAAAAGACAATAGAGTAAACGTAGACAAGCCTGCGTGGCCTCTGACTGTAGTAAAGCAGCAGGATACTTGTTACAAAGTCCTGTCGTTGCTCTGACAGAAGCTGGTGTCTCTCTACACAGGCCAATACAGCATCCTGTTTACCTCCTGGCTGCCTGCAGGAGAGAGACACAGAGAGAGAGAGAAACACACAGAGACAGAGAGAGAAAAAGACAGCCCCAGAGAGACAGACATATCTTAACTATAATAAATAATCTGGGGTGGCACGGTGGCTCAGTAGTTAGCACTGCTGCCTCACGGCGCCAGGGGACTGGGTTCGATTCCTGAATCAGGCAACTGACTGTGTGGAGTTTGCACAATCTCCTTGGGTCAGCGTGGGTTTCCTCCAAGTGCTCTAGTTTCCTCCCACAGTCCAAAGATGTGCAGGTCAGGTGAATTGGCCATGCTAAATTGCCCGTAGTGTCAGGTGCATTAGTCAGGGGTATATGTAGGGTGGGGGAATGGGTCTGGGTGGGTTACTCTTTGGAAGGTCGGTGTGGACTTGATGGGTCCAAGGGCCTATTTCCACACTGTAGGGAAACTGATCTAAAAGAAAAGTGTGTTTTGCTTTGAATCTGGTAGTTTGAATGCAACACCTTACATTTACCTTTAAAATAAGAAAAAGTTAAGAGTCTAAATGATCTTCTGAATATTTTGAGGGGGGGGGGTCCCAATAACGACAGTGCCACGTATAGATCATGGGGCTGTGGGTGGCACAGTGTTTAGCACTGCTGCCTCACAGCGCCAGAGACCCGGGTTCAATTCCCGCCTCAGGCGACTGACTGTGTGGAGTTTTCACATTCTCCCCGTGTCTGCGTGGGTTTCCTCCGGGTGCTCCGGTTTTCTCCCACAGTCCAAAAATGTGCAGGTTAGGTGAATTGGCCATGCTAAAATTGCCCGTAGTGTTAGGTAAAGGGGTAAATGTAGGGGAATGGGTCTGGCTGGGTTGCGCTTCGGAGGGTCGGTGTGGACTTGTTGGGCCGAAGGGCCTGTTTCCACACTGTAATTAATCGAATCTAATCTAAAACCCAATCCCTGCTTTGTTCCCGAGGCATCAGCCAGTGAACCAATCCACAGTCTGTTCCCCACGTCAACAGACTGTCAACGCATCCTTACTCTGTTTCCCGAGCAACAGCCTGTGAAAACAGTTCCCAATCTGTTACCCTGGTCATGGACTGTGAACCCATCCACACTCTGTTCTACTCCCAATTTGCCTGTGACCCCCCCCATCTGGAGTCTGTTCTCCCAGAAACATCCTGTGACGGTGGGCATCCTAGGGCATTTCCGATTCAGGGAGTTTGGTGAGGAGAGGGAGGTTGGATTTGGAGGATTAGTTTGTGGGATTGGGGTTGTTTAAGTTTGAAGCTCAGCAGATTTAGAGGCGAGAGGGATGGTATGAGGAGAGAGAGAGAGAGAGAGAGCGATCAGCAAACGCGGGGAAGCTCAACAGTGCAGTTCACTGAGGACTGTGATCAGTGGAACGGAGGTGGACAGAAACCCAGCAGGAAGAAGTGAGTTCAGGTCTCAGACAGGGAGTAACTTCAGAGGCGGTCTGTCCCAGTGAGCTAGCGGGGAAGACGGAATCAGCACTGCCAGCAGCAGATCAGCCTGGATTGTCTCAAGTATCTGAGACACAGAAGTTCCAGGAGGTGAGGCTGGAGGAGGCAGCAGAGAGTCACAGAATTGTACAGCACGGAAACAGATCCTTCGATCCAACTGGTCCATGCTGACCAGATATCCTAAATCCAGCCAGTCCCATCACCAGCACTGAGCCCCGAGCCCTTCCTAATCATATCGCCATCCAAGATGCCTTTTAAACGTTGTCATTGTACCAGCCTCCACCACCTCCTTTGAGGAGCTCATTGCATACACGCACCAGCCTCTCTGCACGAAGAAGATACCCCTCAGGTCCTTTTAAACCCCTCTGTTCTCACCTTAACCCTCTCATTTTAGACTCACCCTATTCATACCCCTCACGATTTTATAAAAACTCTCTTAAGGTCACCACTCAGTTTCTAGGAAGAAACAGCCGAGGAATGTGGGATGAGGAAAGATATTACGTTCAGGATATTTAATTGTCGCAACGCTGATTTATTTCAGTGTCACTCAGAATATTTCAAACACCTCAAAAACTGGTCCGGCATAAACCCAGCCCCCCCCCACCCCCGAAGGGTCACCGGGTTTAAACGGCAAATCTAGGCGGACGTGGTCACCCGGTGGAGCTGCTGGTGTCTCAGCAGGTAGGCCGGCCGGGTGAACCCCGTCCCGCACTCGGGGCAGGCGAACGGCCGCTCGCCGGTGTGCAGCCGCCGGTGGGCCGCCAGCTGGGAGCCGCGCCTGAAGCCGGCGCCGCACTCCGGGCACCGGTAGGGCCGCTCGTCGGTGTGGGCGCGCTGGTGGAGGATCAGCTCGCCCGGGCTCTTGAAGCGCCGGCCGCAGCCCGGGCACCGGTAGGGCCGCTCCTCCGAGTGCACCCGCCGGTGGGACGCCAGGTCCCGGGAGCTCTTGAAGCGCTTCCCGCACTCGGGGCAGCCGTGGGGCCGCTCGTCCGAGTGCACCCGCCGGTGGGACGCCAGGTTGCCGGCGCTCTTGTAGCCCCTGCCGCACTCCGGGCAGGGGAAGGGCCGCTCCTCGGTGTGGACGAGCCGGTGGCGGGCCAGCTCCCGGGGGCTCTTGAAGCTCTTGCCGCACTCCGGGCACTCGAAGGGCCTCTGGTCGGTGTGAGTGCGCCGGTGGGACGCCAGGGCCCCGGGGCTTCTGAAGCGCTTCCCGCACTCGGGGCAGCCGTAGGGCCGCTCCTCTCCGTGGAGGCGCCGGTGGGACGCCAGGTTGCCGGCGCTCTTGTAGCCCCTGCCGCACTCCGGGCAGCCGAAGGGCCGCTCCTCGGTGTGGGCGCGCTGGTGGAAGGTCAGCTCGCCCGGGCTCTTGAAGCGCCGGCCGCAGCGCGGGCACGGGAAGGGCCGCTCCGCGGTGTGAACCCGCCGGTGCCGCCGCAGGGTGGAGGCGCGGCTGAACCCCCGCCCGCACTCGGGGCACGGGAAGGGCCGCTCGCCGGTGTGACCCCGCCGGTGCGCCTCCCGCTCCGACGCGCAGCGGAAGCCGGCCCCGCAGTCCCCGCATTTCCACGGTTTCCCTCCGCCCTCCGCGGCGCCGGCGCCGGCGCCTTCCATGTCCCCGCAGTCAGCCCGCAACAGCTCCTGGTGCGACGTTTTAACTCCGGCTTCCGATCGGCCCCTCCTCCCTTCTCATTGCCTGAGAAAAGGGAGAAAACAAAACACAAGAGTGAGCAATGAATCAATCTGGGGTTACCACTGGACCGTAAAATCTACTGGATTGTTGTAAAATCTCATCCGGTTTACCAATGACCATCAGGGGGAAGAGAATCCGCTGTCCTCCGTGGGAAAACAAGTGAGGACTGCGGATCAGAATCAAAATGGGTGGTAGTCTTTGACTCTGCGAAAAGGGGTTTGAGAGAGCACTGTGTATAGGTGGCACGGTGGCTGAGTGGTTAGCACTGCTGCCCCCCCCCCCCATGGCGCCAGGGACTCGAGTTCAATTCCAGCGTTTGTGTCGAATGTGCACACTCTCTTGCCCCCCACCCCACCCCCCGTGTCTGCGAGGGTTTCCACCGGGTGCTCCAGTTTCCTCCCACAGTCCAAGGACGTGCAGGTGAGGTGAATTGGCCATGCTAAGTTGCTCATAGTGTTGAGCTAGGTGCATTAGATTAGTATTCCCAAAGAGTAACCCATTCCCCCTTCCCTATATTTACCCCTTGTTCTATAGGAAACAAGGGTAGGGTGGGGGGATGGGTTACTCTTTGGAGGGATGGTTGGGTCGAAGGGCCTGTTTCCTCATTGTCAGGATTCTAAAATTGAAACAAAAAATCCTGGTCACCCTGCTCTAGGGGAGATGTTATTAGACCAGCAGTGCTGCAGATATGATTTACATGGAGGTTGCCAGGACTGGACGGTTTCGAGTTATAAACAGAGGCTGGGACCTTTTTTACCCCCCTACCCCTTGGAGTGTAGGAGGTTGAAGGGTGACCTGATGGAGGCTGGTGGGATCGTGCTGGCCAGAGATCAAGGTGAACGGAGGGGTGGACGCACATGCGCACACCGCTCAAAGTCGCCCCCTACAAAGATGGCGGCGGCCAACCCGGCCTCAGGCGGAGAGGTGCCTCGGCCACTGCAGCCGGGCCCGCTGCCAATGCGGGGTCCCGGAGCAAGCAGTTCGGGTTCCGAGGCCCCCCCCCCCCTTACTGAGTATTTGCGGAAAAATAACCTCAGAATCCGCAGTAATCCCGGACTTTGTTGCTTTCCTCCATCCCTTTTGCCCCGACTCACCTACTCCGCCAGCCGGACGCCCGAGATCCCGGCGGCAATGCGGCTGCGCGGTCCGGTGACGGTCACGTGCGCCCCGCCGTCTGCACTCCATTGGTTGGAGGACGCGCGACCCGCGGCGCCTCCAGTCCCGCCCCCCCCCGTAACACGTCCATTGGTCGGAGGACCAGCGGCCGACCAGTGCTCCAGCCCCGCCTCTCTGCATTCCCATTGGTTGGAGGCGCTGCGCTTCGGCAGAGTCTCCAGCCATTCCCTCGTCCCTATTGGTTCGGACCCTGTCAATCATGCGGCCTCCCCATTGTGAGGTAAATGGGCCGGCTTTGCTTGCGGAAGAAAAATCCCCGTAAGGAACTCAGCAACTCACTCCCCAAGTACAAATAATTCATCGGGAAATTTTAGACTATGAATTGCATTGCCTCACTCCTGAGTGACTATGCAACAGACTCAATTTTTACCTCTCGCTCCCCTCCCCAGGAGCAAATTTCTGCAGACGCTGTAATTGTGCTGGAAACAAAACAATGACACAATTGCACCTCCCCTTAGCATCACCAGACTCGAACCAACATCCATCCTGTTGGATTTTTATGACACTCCAACAGTTTTCATTTCTACTCCTTCCTGCATGATTCACAGACTCATACAGCAAGGAAACACACTCCTGGGTCCAACCAGTCTGTGCCGAAACATAATCCCAGAAATCAGAGTGGTGCTGGAAAAGCAAAGCAGGTCACTTCAGGATGAAGGGCTTTTGCCCGAAACGTCGATTTTTCCTGCTCCTCGGATGCTGCCTGACCTGCTGTGCTTTTCCAGCACCACACTAATCTTCAGCATCTGCCGTGCCCACTTCTGCATAATCCTAAACGAAACTAGTCCCACCTGACTGCTCCAGACCCACATGCCTCCAAACCTTTCATCAGTTACTCATCCAAATGTCTTTTAAACATTGTAACTGTACCCACATCCACCTCTTCCTCCAGAGGTTTGTTCCATACACGAACCACTCTCTGTAAAACAGTTGCCCCTCATGTATTTTTAAAATCTTTCTCCTCTCACATTAAAAATGTGCCCAAGAGCATTGAAATCTCGCAGGCGAGGGAAAAGAAACCTATCATTCACTTTATCCTTGCCCCTCATAATTTTATGAACCTCTGTAAGATCCACCCTCAACGTCCTGCATCTCCAGTGAACAAAATTCCAGCCTGTCCTTATAACTCCAGCCCTCCATTCCTGGCAACGTCCTGGTAAATCTTTTCTGAACCCTCTCCAGCTTAATAGTATCCTTCCTATAACAGGGCCATCAGAACTGGACACAGTACTCCCGAAGAGGCTACGCCAACACCCTGTTCAACCTCAACATAACATCCCAACTCTACTATACTCAAAGGTCTGAGCAGTGAAAGTAAGCGTGGTAAATGCCTTCTTGACCACGCTACCCACATATGATGCAAACTTCAAAGAATTATGTACCTGGACCCCAATGACTCTCTGTTCTCCAACACTACCCAAGGCCCTACTTTCATATTGCATAAGCCCTGCCCTTATTTGTTTTAGTAAAATGTAATACCTATGAAATACATAGTCCAATTCTTGGGCAACTATTCAGCAAGCCCCACATTTACCTCTCACTTCCCCCAGTTGCAGTTCCCCAATATCCTTATCACAACCAAACCAACAACCATTCGCATTGGTGCGGGAGTCTCATGGATCAGGTGAGTGTTGTCAAGGTGTGAGGCAGGATGGGGAGCAGAAAGATGTGGGGTTAGGGCCTCAGACAAGGAGGACTTGTGCCGTATGAGTTGTGGAATGGGGAACAAAATAAAACACGAGGTATTCTCTCAGTCTTTGTGACAAGGCTTCGTATTGGTTGTTGGAGGTGAGAACGGAGGAGTCGGGGAGAGGGAAGTGACCTGAAAGAACGCATTCGTTTTGGAGACATCAAAGGGACTCAACACACTGTTGAACACAAAGGCAATACTTTTGGCAGGGGGTGGGTCCCGGGATTAGTGGTAATGTCACTAGGCTTTCAAAAAAAAATTCTGGCAAACATTCTGGGGGACCTGGCTTCGAATCCTGCGAAATTCACATTCAATAAAAAGCAGGATTGAAAAAAACACGAGGATTGTAACCTTTGTCAATTTTTATTTTTAAAAATATCGGGTTCAACAATCTGCTAATGCTTATCTTTTTTTTAAAATTCATTCACAGGGTGAGCGTGTCACTGGCCAAGCCAGTATTCATGGCCCACCCATAGTTGCCCAGAGGGCGTTTAAGAGTCGACCACATTGCTGTGGGTCTGGAGTCACATGTAGTCCAGAACCAGGTGAGGATGGCAGATTTCCTTGCCTGAAGAACATTAGTGAGCCAGATGGTTTAATTCTGACAATCAACACCAGTTTTACAGTCATCATTAGACTCTTTTTTTTGTTTTTTATAAAGAGAACTCTCCTCTTTTTCTTCTCCCTCCTCGCAGTACACTGGCAGTGGCCAGCCAGCTCAGAGTCAGTCCCCTAAACTGAGGAGACTCTAATTCTCCAGGTTATATTTTTTTAAAAACCCACATTACCACCTAACTGCAATAGTGTTTATTTTTCCCCAGCACCTATGGTATGTGTGTGCAGTTGTGAGACACAGTGAAAGACACAGATGCACGAATCTTTATTCAGTTTCCACCACCAGGAAGAAAAGAAACACCCGAATGGCCACTGACAAGCACTGCCCTTCTTAGAGGGCAATGCTATGTGATCAAACAGTGAGGGGGGAGGGCAGGGATTAAATAAAAATAGAGTTGCGGGGGGGGGGGGGGGGGGAGGAAACAATCGTTAGACTCTTAGCCACAAATTTGTAATTGAATTCATTACTGGGGATCTCTGGATTAATAGGAGAAAAGTGAGGACTGCAGTTGCTGGAGATCAGAGTCGAGAGTGTAGTGCTGGAAAAGCACAGCAGGTCAGACAGCATCCGAGGAGCAGGAGAATCAATGTTACAGGCACGAGGCTTTCATCAGGAATATCGCTTCTCGTGCTCCTCGGATGCTGCCTGACCTGCTGTGCTTTCCCAGCACCACACTCTCGATCTCTGGCTTAATAGTCCATTGCCTCACCTCAATGCACCTGTCCTGATACCTTAAGGGAGTGGTGCCTAAGCACATCAAGCTTCCTCTGAACTTTAGTGCTTCATAGGGTCCGAGCATTCATCATGTATTCTTGTTTCTCTTGCCCAAAGGCATTAGTGAACCAGATGGGTTTTCCCAATAGTCGACAGTGGATTCGCAGTCAGCATCAGGCGCTGCCTTCCAGAGTTTACACCACCAGCCACGGCGGGAATCGAACCCGGTTCCCTGGGACACTACCTATGTCTCTGGATTAACGGTCTCGCGATAATACCACTAGCTCATTGCTTCCCCCGTCATGAAATGACAAAAGGAGGGAATGAGAAAGTCTATAGCCTTAAACATTTAGACTAAAATATAATGTTGAATTAAGGCAGTTAAGAACATTTGCCTTAACATCAGTGAAGTGAATCTGTATATACAGGACACTGGGCGATAACATTCACGGCTGTTCCTTTGTGAAAATAATAACAGGGTTTGATTCTGACCTCAAAACGAAACTCAGTATCAATGAACTTCTCTCCAAAATTATTGTCCTTCACTGCTATCTGTCTAGTTCAGAACATGCAGTA
This sequence comes from Chiloscyllium punctatum, assembly GCF_047496795.1. Taxonomy (NCBI): domain Eukaryota; kingdom Metazoa; phylum Chordata; class Chondrichthyes; order Orectolobiformes; family Hemiscylliidae; genus Chiloscyllium; species Chiloscyllium punctatum. The sequence continues at coordinate 9,392,783 of NC_092774.1, forward strand.
CTTTTGTTAACTTTTTGCGCGTGTGTCAATACAGCCTCTGTAAACTCTTATATAAAAGGTAGTTTGTTTGTGACAGTCCAACAAAGCAGCCTGCCAGGGCTCTTGAAGGAAGAGTGATTTCCTCCTCTCCTGGGTTATTAGAGTCCAGTTAGCCTGGCTTATGGGTACCAGTGCTATGTTGTAACAGTGATGCTCTTGGTAAATGAAGGGGATGATTAAAATTAAACTAGATTAAACAGTGTGGAAACAGGCCCTTTGGCCCAACAAGTCCACACCATACCCGCCATATCCCTACATCTACCCCTTACCTAACACTAGGGGCAATTTAGCATGGCCAATTCACTTGACCTGCACATCCTTGGAGTGTGGGAGGAAACCGGAGCAAACCCACACAGACACGGGGAGAAGGTGCAAACTCCACACAGAGAGTCGCCTGAGGCAGGAATTGAACCCGGGTTTCTGGCGCTGTGAGGCAGCAGTGCTAACCACTGTGCCACCGTGCCGCCCACTAAAGTGGCTGTCAGAGGTTTGTTTTATTCCAAAATACCAAAGGCACGACCTGCGGTACGAACCAAGCGAGGCTTACAGGTTGAGTTCACGAGGGATTCCCTGGGCCGTCTCAAACCCGTCCTTTATCACAAGCCCAGGTTTGAGTGCAGACCCACAGCAATGTTGTTGACGCCGCTGAGGGAGAAATCAGGAGGCTGGCGAAACCCACATCCCATGAATGAATTAAACCGAACAAGCAGACTCAGGAGGGGACAGCACAGTGGCTCAGCGGTTAGCACTACTGCCTCACAGTACCAGGGACCCGGTTTGCACATTCTCCCCGTGTCTGCGTGGGTGTGCTCCGGTTTCCTCCCACAATCCAAAGGTGTGCAGGTTAGGGTGAATTGGCCCTGCTAAATTGCCCGTAGTATTAGGTGGAGGGGAATGGGTCTGGGTGGGTTGCTCTTCGGAGGGTCGGTGTGGACTTGTTGGGCCGGGGGGGGTGGTATGTGAGATTAAGAGCATCAAAACAGAGAGACAAATGTTCGATTCAAGCTGGTGTCTAAGCTGAAAAGTCCATTGACGTTAAAAACTCCCAAGGTTCCAGTGCGTTTCTCTTGAACATCATTCACATTTCCACTACTTCAGCTGCAGCTCTCTGCAACCCATTTTCTGTAATTTTGCCCAGATTTAATGCAGACGGGAAGAAATAAGAGTCGAGTCACAGTCAATACTCTCCTTGCTTTCGTTTGTTCGGAGTGTCACGAAATTGGTCATTTCTCGTTTTTGTGGATTGTATTTTCAGAATTTGATTAAGAATGTTCCAAGGACACTAAAAGTCTAATAATATCTTTACCAAACTCAGAAGTATTTAAACCCCGGTCATGAGAGAGGAAACAAATTTTCGACAGGGCTGCATCAGGCAAAATATTATGTCAGTGCTGTCCAGAAGAACAGGACATAATCTCCCTGGGGTGGCTCAGTGGTGAGCACTGCTGCCGTACGACACCAGGGACCCAGATTCAATTCCCGCCTCAGGCAAGTATCTGTGTTGAGATTGCACGTTCTCCCCATATCTGCGTGGGTTCCCTCCCACAATCCAAAGATATGCACTCTAGGTGAATTGGATATGTTTAATTGCCCATAGTGTTAGATGCATTAGTCAGGGGTAAATATGGGAATGGGTGGGTTACTCTGCAGAGAATTGGTGTGGATTTGTTAGGCCGAAGGGGCCTGTTTCCATACTGTAGGAAATCTGAGACTGGTGAATGTGCAACAGCCCATTTATTGAATCTGCTTTTGCCACTTTGTGGGCGGCACGGTGGCACAGTGGTTAGCACTGGAGACCCGGGTTCAATTCCCGCCTCAGGCGACTGACTGTGTGGAGTTTGCATGTTCTCCCCGTGTCTGCTCCGGTTTCCTCCCACAGTCCAAAGATGTGCACGTCAGGTGAATTTGCCATGCTAAATTGCCCGTAGTGTTAGGTAAGGGGTAGATGTAGGGGTATGGGTGGGTTACGCTTCGGCGGGGCGGTGTGGACTTGTTGGGCCGAAGGGCCTGTTTCCACACTAAAATTCCTTTTCTAGTCACTGTCTCATTCACTCCGGAGCCTGGAATGAGAGAATCAATTATGACCTTGATTCCCTATCTGAAATTTGACTTCAACCGGCAACTATTAAAGGAGGTATCACTGCGGGAGCCTTTAATAATCTTATACGAATCACAAGTATGGGCAGGTTTGAGAGGAAGACTTTCTCACAATAAGCGTTGAAACAGGATTGAGTGAAAGCTAACTCAGTTCGGCTTGTGCACAGGACTGCAGAATGAGAGAGTGCATGTTCCACGGCGTTCAGTTAAAAATTAACAAACGTTTATCGATGTCGCACTGAGCACCTGGAAGGATTCCTGGCTAAAACGTTAAACAGGGAACGCACCCTTCCACCGACTCCCCCATTCTCTCTTTTGTCACTGTCCACTTTTCCTTGCTCACTCTCTCTCCACTGACGCATCGGGAACACTCCCTAGTAACGGTACGTTCATTGCATTATGCTGTGCAGAAAGAAACCCTTCTGCCTGTCCTGAATCCAACGGCCGTCAAATATTCTTTTCCTATATTGGTCCCAAAATTGCACAGTATACCCATTATTTGCACAAAACTGCGCATCCAAAGCGGTCTACTCCGTATTTTAGTAAATAATTAAAAAGAGGCTGAATAGGCCGGGGCTGTTTTCCCTGGAGCGTCAGAGGCTGAGGGGGGATCCTTGCAGAGGTTTGTAAAATCACGAGGGGTAGAGATAAGGTGGATTGACAAAGTCTTTCCCCTAGGTTAGGGGAGTCCAGAACTAGAGGGCATAGGTTCAAGGTGAGGAGGGGGGGGAGGGGAAGCTTTTAAAGGGACCTGAGGGGTAACATTTTCATGTAGAGGGCGGTGCATGTGTGGAATGGGCTGCCAGAGGAAGTGGTGGGGGCTGGTACGATTGCAACATTTAAAAGGCATCTGGATGGGGACATAAAGAGGAAGAGTTTGGAGGGATCTGGGCCAAGTGCTGGTAAACAGGACTAGGTTAATTACGGATATCTGGTCGGCATGGACAAGTTGAACCGAAGGGTCTGTTTCCGTGCTGTACATGACTATGACCTGACCCTGCCCCTTGGGTTGAGGGGCAGCCGATGGTGAGCAGGACTAAGGGAGTACCGTGATGAAGGAACCCCTGCTCCTCGGATGCTGCCTGACCTGCTGTGCTTTTCCAGCAGTCCACACTCGACGGGTATCCACCGCTGCCACGCTGGGTGCGAACATACGGGAGGGCGATCCGAGGGCAGAAGAGACGATGTCACGAGCGTATCTCCTGGGCTGGCAGGATGGGCTTTTTAAACCATATGCCTTTTTTTTTAACGTGTGGGGGCCGGGGTGTGATGTTCGAAGGGGAAGATTTACGCATAGTGGGCGCTAAGTATTCTGAGCAAGCATCACTCTGCTCTGCTCTCTCTCCCCCACGGGTGCTGCCAGACCTGCTGGGATTTTCCCACAATTTCTGCTGTTACCCGAGAGAAGGATTTGTCTTTTCTGAGTTTGTGATCAGTCAATCTTGTCAATCTTTTTTTTTTGAAAACAGGATGCGAGAAGAGGGTTTGCAGATGGGTAACTCGAAACGAGAACCGCATCCAGATCTGGCAGTCACTCGATCCGTTATTCGACCAGCACGGGACATTGTCGACTTTTGAATGTAAGCATAGATTGCCAGGCCGTCCCATGGACTCCGTAAAACAACTATCTCGCCGTCGTTCTTGCTCAGTGTCTCGGTTAAGTACATTAGGGGCGGCACAGTGGCTCAGTGGTTAGCACTGCTGCCTCACAGCACCAGGGACCCAGGTTCGATTCCAGCCTTGGGTGACTGTGTGGAGTTTGCACGTTCTCCCTGTGTCTGCGTGGGTTTCCTCTGGGTGCTCCGGTTTCCCTCCCACAGTCCAAAGGTGTGCCGGTCAGGTGAATTGACCATACTAAATTGCCCGTAGTGTCAAGGTGCATTAGTTAGAGGGGGATGGATTTGGGTGGGTTACTCTTCGGAGGGTGGGTGTGGACTTGGTGGGCCGAAGGGCCTGTTTCCACACTGTAGGGAATCTAATCTAATCATAATCCTTTTACAACCAGTTAATGGGAGCAGCTAATCTTTTCCTGCCTTATCTAACCCTGTCATAAACTTGTACAACGCAATCCCCTTTGCAATGCAGAGAACATCCTCAGTTTTTTTAACCCAACCTTAAAATTATCACAAGCTACATCTTTTCTGAACCCTCTCCAGCTTCATAATATTCTTCCTGTAACAGGGCAACCGGAACTGGACGCAGGAGAGACCACACATGTACAACCTCAACACGACCACCCAACTCCAATACTCAACGGTCTGAGCAATGAAGGCAAGTGTGGTAAATACCTCCTTAACCCTGTCTCCCTTCGGGGTGGCACGATGGCTCAGTGGTTAGCACTGCTGCCTTACAGCACCAGAGACCCCGAATTCGATTCCAGCCTCGGGCGACTGTCTGTGTGGAGTTTGCACGTTCTCCCCCCTCTTCCCCACCGTGTCTGCGTGGGTTTCCTCCGGGTGCTCCGGTTTCCTCCCACAATCGCAAAGATGTGCAGGTCAGGGTGAATTGGCCGTGCTAAATTGCCCGTAGTGTCAGGTAGTCAGGGGTAACTATAGGGTAGGGGAACGGGTCTGGGTGGGTTACTCTTGGGAGGGTCGGTGTGGACTTGTTGGGCCGAAGGGCCTGTTTCCACACTGTGGGGGAATCTAATCTATCTGTGATGCAAATTCCAAAGAATTACGTAGCTGAACCACTAAGTTTAACAGCGGGAGGCAGAGAGTGACGGTGGAGGGTTGCTTTTCGGACTGCGTTCTGCAGAGATCGGTGCTGGGACCACTTTCGTTTGTCATTTATATAAATGATTTGGGTGGAAGACGGGAGGCGTGGTTCGGAAGTTTGCAGAAGACACCAAAATTGGGGGTGTCGGTGACAGTGAAGAAGGTTTCCTGAGATTACAAAGGGATTTTGGTCAAGTGCGCCGGTGGGGCTGCGAAGCAGCAGATGTCTGGATAAATGCGAGGTATAGTAATACACAAGGGTAGGGCTTCTACGGTTAAACGTCGGGCCTTGGGCGGTGGTGTCGGACAGAGAGACTCAGCGGTTCAGGTACACAGTTCTCTGAAGTCTGTGTCACAGGTCGACAGGGGAGTTAAGAAGGCGTGGAGCACCCTTGCCTTCATCGCTCAGACCTTTCTGAGTGTAGGAGTCGGGACCCTATGCTGATGTTGTACAGGACATCGGTGAGGCTTCGTCTGGATTACTGTGTCCAGTTCTGGCCGCCTCTCACGGGAAGGATATTATTAAGCCGGAAATGGGTCCAGAAGAGATTTACCAGGAGGTTGCCGGGTATGGAGGGCTTGAGTTATAAAGTAATGCCAGGACTTCCTTTACTGGAGGGTAGGAGGTTGAAATGCGACCTGATAGAAGTTTATAACCTAATGGGAGTTATAGATAGAGTTAACAGTCGTTGTACTTCCCCTGGTGTGAGGGATTTCAAGACTAGGGGGGGCACGTTCTTAAGGTGCAAGGAGAGAGGTTTTAAAAAAGACGGAAGAGGCAATTGTTTTTTTTTGCACAGAAGGTGGTTTGTGTGTGGAATGAGCTGGCCAGAGGTAGTAGGGGAATGGGGTTTCCAGTTACCACGTTGAAAATTCATTTGGATCAGTACGTGAACAGGGGAGGTTTGGAGGGGTCTGGGCCAGGAGCGGGCAGGTGGGACGAGTTCAGTTTGGGGACGGCGTGGACTGAACAGCCGGTTTCCGGTGCTGTCTGACCCCGCGGTAGCCCGTCCGAGGGATCTCCCCCTCTCAGCCTCCGACCTCAGAATCCAGGGAGCCCCGCACCCACCCTGCTCTACCCCTTACCCACACTTGGTAAACCTGCCTGCCCCGGCCGACCCCTCCTGCCGCACCGGACGTATCTGCGCATACTTCGACACCGTCCTGTCCCCCTTGGTCCAGGACCTAGGTTCGGGACACCACCCGCGACTTTAGTTTCCCCAGCAACCACCACCCCCCCCCCCCCCCCCCCCCCCCCCGCCAACGCCTCGTCTTCACCGTGGACATCCATGTCCGTCTACCACTGCAAAGACCTCCAAGCCCTCCGTTTTCTCCTCTCTCGCCGACCCCAACCGGTCCCCCCTTCCACCGCCCCCCTCATTCGACTGGCTCAACTGGTCCTCCCCCTTCATACCGTCATGGAATCCCCAGTTTCAACATCGTCGGGGGGTTAACCATTGACCAGCAGCTCAACTGGACTCACCATATAACCAACACAGTGGCTCCAACAGCGAATAACTCACCCCCTAATTGGGATTGGGAGTTAAAGTGTTTAGCCACAGGGGCGGTGGGGGTTGGTTGGGTGTGGGTGTCCCGGAGATGTTCTCTGAAGCATTCTGCAAGTAGGCGCCCCCCACCCCCCCACCTCTCCCCGATGTAGAGGAGACTGCGTTGGGAGCAACGGATGCAGAAAATGACATGTGTGGAAGCGCAGGTAAAACTCTGATGGATGTGGAAGGCTCCTTTTGGGGCCTTGGATGGAGGTGTGGGCACAGGTTTTACAATTGCTGCAGTGGCAGGGGAAGGTGCCGGGAGAGGAGGGTGGGTTGGGTGGGACAAGAGAGTCATGGAGGGAATGGTCTTTATGGAATACAGATGAGGGGTGGGGAGGGAAATATACCTCTGGTGGTGGGGGTCGGTTTGTAGGTGGCGGAAATGGTGGAGGATGAGGTGATGTATCCAGAGGTTGGTGGGGTGGAAGGCGAGGACCAGGTGAAAGGACAGAACCCCCCACGTCCATCAGAGTTTTACCTGCACTTGCACACATGTCATTTATTGTATCCGTTGCACCCGATGCAGTCTCCATACATCCCACCTATCCGCTGCACACTCCCCACTGACCTATCACCTTCACCCTCACCTTCATCCACCTATCGCAGTCTCAGCTACCTCCTCCCTCCCCGAGCCCCACTCCCCCTCCCATTTATCTTTCAGCACCCCCCACTCACCCCCCCCCCCCCCGGTCCACCAGCCTCATTCCTGATGAAAGGCTTTTGTCTGAATCGTCTCTCCTGCTCCTCGGATGCTGCCTGACCTGCTGTGCTTTTCCAGCACCGCACTCTCGCCTCTGACCTCCAGCATCTGCAGTCCCCACTTTCTCCAGACTGTAACTGGGGTGTCATGTGATTTTTTTTAAAAACAAAAAAAATCTGTTGGCAGTCAGTCCGACTTTGGAAATAGAACCAGTCTGACTCCAGATTGGGATACGGACAGACTCTAACCTCACACCTTTAATGCATTGTCTGAGCCAGGATGTCACTTTTTGAAACAATATCTCAGGAATCCCAAGCAGTTCTGGGATTTGCATATTAATCAATTGAAACCTGCAACCCCCATTCTAAGTCTTTAATAGCAATCTAGATTTCTTCAATATGTCACATCATTTGTATGACACTTTGATCTTTTACTGTGGCCTATAACCCTCCCCCCTGAACTACCTGAGAAAGATTAGATTAGATTACTTACAGTGTGGAAACAGGCCCTTCGGCCCAACAAGTCCACACCGCCCCGCCGAAGCGCAACCCGCCCATACCCCTACATCTACTCCTTACCTAACACTACGGGCAATTTTAGCATGGCCAATTCACCCTGACCTGCGCATCTTTGGAGTGTGGGAGGAAACCGGAGCACCCGGAGGAAACCCACGCAGACACGGGGAGAACGTGCAAACTCCACACAGTCAGTCGCCTGAGGCGGGAATTGAACCCGGGTCTCTGGCGCTGTGAGGCAGCAGTGCTAACCACTGTGCCACCGTGCCGCCCACTAACTGGGCGTGACCCCCCCTTTGTTACACCGGCGGCCATTTTGGTAAGGGAAAGTAGACGAGATTAGATTAGATTATAAGTAATCTAATCTAATCTAGTCTACTTTCCCTTACCAAAATGGCCGCCGGTGTAACAAAGAGGGGGGGGGGGGGTCATGCCCAGTTAGTTCCCCTCACCAAGATGGCGGCCGGAGAGAGACAGTTGGAAGGAGCCCCGCCCATCTCGTCCCTCACCAAGATCTAATCTAAAAGCTTCCAAATAAACTTGTTGGGCTACAGCTCCTGGTGTGGTGTGATTTTTTTCTTAAAGTTCTGTCTTCAAAAGTGGTGAGGCAGGTGGGGGGGGAGACTGCTCACACGCAGCGAGCTGCCCGAGGCGATGACTTTTCGGGAGAACTTTTACAGGGTAGCGGAAGGGGAACTGCAGATGGGAAGGTCAACCCGCGCACACCCCATTGAGACCTGACGGCGTCACCTCTGGCCCGTTCTCCATTCAACACCGGACACTGGGGTCAAATTGCACAGTCCTAGGGCTGCCATCTTAACCACCGAGTGAGAGAGAGAGAGAGAGAGAGAGAGAGAGAGAGCGCGAACTGGTGGTGGTTATCACCTGAGGGTCAGGTGAGCAGAGAGGTGTCCCAACAGCTTATTTGGATACGTGAGCTTATCGGAGTGCTACTCCTTTGTCAGGTAAGCTAGGAGGTAGCATCCTTCGGAGAGGAAGGATGTTGTGAAACGTGGACAGGTTCAGAAGACACTTCTGAGGATATTGCCAGGGTTGGAGCGACAGGGAGAGGCGGAATAGGCCAAGGCTGTTTTCCCTGGAGCGTCGGAGGTTGAGGGGTGATCTTATGGAGGCTTACTAAACCATGAGGCGTGAATAGGCAAGGTCTTTTCCCCCTGGGGGTGGGGGGAGTCCAGAACTAGAGGGGCGCAGGTTTTAGGGTGAGAGGGGACCTGAGGGGCAACGTTCTCACCCAGAGGGTGGTGCGTGTGTGTGGAATGAGCTGCCAGAGGAAGGGGGTGGAGGCCGGTACGATGACAGCATTGAAAAGGTGGATGGGGACAGGGAGAGGAAAGAGGTTGGAGGGATAGGGGGCCAAGCGCTGGCAAACGGGGCCATGTTAGGAGTGGGCAAGGACGGGTTGGACCGAAGGGTCTGTTTCCGTGCTGTACATCTCTGTGACTCATTTGTGATCTCAGGCAGGGTGGGAGTTGAGTCATTCTGCACTGCAAGCCAGCTGACTGAGCTAACTCCCGGGCCCAGCTGTCAAAGGTCGGATGGTTTAAAGTTGGGAACGGGCAAGAGTTGGAAGAATTGCAGCTATGTCTGAAGGTTTCTTTTGCACTCACCAATCAGAGGCGGGCTGTGGGAGGCGATTCGAGATATAGAGTGACGCGACACAATGACAAGATTCGAACGGGAGAATATGACGTTGGAAAATGTGGATGGGGTGAGAGCAGGTGGGGAGGGGAGGGTACGAGACGATGACTCAGTGGTTGGCACTGCTGCCTCACAGCACCCGGGAGCCAGGTTCACTCCCACCCTCGGGCGAATGTGTGGCGTTTGCATGTTCTCCCTACCGCCAACCCTGTGTCCGCGTGGGTTTCCTCCGGGTACTCTGGTTCACTCCCACAGGCCGAAGATGTGCTGATTAGGGTGGATTGACTGTGCTAAATTACCCATAGTGCCCAGGGATGTGCAGGTTAGGGTGGATTGGCCGTGCTAAATTACCCATAGTGCCCAGGGATGTGCAGGTTAGGGTGGATTGACCGTGCTAAATTACCCATAGTGCCCAGGGATGTGCAGGTTAGGGTGGATTGGCCGTGCTAAATTACCCATAGTGCCCAGGGATGTGCAGGTTAGGGTGGATTGACCGTGCTAAATTACCCATAGTGCCCAGGGATGTGCAGGTTAGGGTGGATTGGCCATGCTAAATTACCCATAGTGCCCAGGGATGTGCAGGTTAGGGTGGATTGGCCATGCTAAATTACCCATAGTGCCAAGGGATGTGTAGGTTAGGGTGGATTGGCCATGCTAAATTACCCATAGTGGCCAGGGATGTGCAGGTCAGGGTGGATTGGCTGTGCTAAATTACCCATAGTGCCCAGGGATGTGCAGGTTAGTGTGGATTGGCTGTGCTAAATTACCCATAGTGCCCTGGGATGTGCGAGCTAGGTGGTTTCATCATGGTTCATGAGGGATTACAGCAAAATGGGAGGGAGTTGGTTCTCAGCGGGGTACCCTACGTAAGTGGCGGTGTGGCATCAATGGGTGAATGGCCTACTTCCATACTGTAGGAATTCCATAGATGCTAAGACCATAGGAGCAGAAATTAGACCGTTCGGCCCATCAAGTCTGTTCCGCCATGGCTGATAAGTTTCTCAACACCATTCTCCCCATAACCCTTGAATCCTTGATACTCGAGACCCGACCTATCGCTGTCCCAAATATACTCAATGACCTGACCTCCTCAGCCTCCTGTAGCAACGAATTCCATTGATTCCCCACTCTCCGGCCGAAGAAGTTTCTCCTTATCTCCTTTCTAAAAGATCTTCCCTTTACTCTGAGGCTGTGCCCTTGGCTCCTGGTCTCTCCGACCAATGGAAACATCTTCCCAACATCTACTCTCTCCAGACCATTCAGTATTCTGTATGTTTCGATTAGATCTCCCCCTCGTCCCTCTAAGCTCCGTCGAGTGTAGACCCAGAGTCCTCAAACGTTGCTGACATGTTAAACTTGCCATTCCTGGGACTGTTCTCATCAACCACCATCTGAACATCATCCAGGGCCAACACATCCTTCCTGAGATACAAGGCCCAAACTGCGCACAATACTCCAAATGTGATCTGACCAGAGCCTTGAAAAGCTTCAGAAGTACATCCATGCTTTTATATTCAAGTCCTCTCAAAATAAATACCATCATTGGATTTGCCTGCCTAATTAATGGCTCAATTCCCTTGAGAGAATGCCGGACTAGAACTCCAAGTCTCTTTGCACTTCAGATTTCTGAATGTTCTCCCCACTTAGAGAATAGTCCATGCCTCTAGTCCTCCTATCACAGCGCGTGACCTCACACTTTACCCCGATGTTCTCCATCTGCCACTTCTTTGCCCACGCTCTTAACCTGTCCAAATCCTCCTGCAGCCTCCCCATTGCTACTTGTCCCTCTACCTATCTTTGTATTGTCTACACACTCAGACAGAATGCCCTCAGCTCCTCCATCTTGATCACTAATGCATCAAGTGAAAAGTTGTGGTTCCCAGCACTGAGCCTTGCAGAACACCACTTGTCACCGGCTGCCGTCCTGAGAAGGGCCCTCTGATCCTCACTTCCTCCTTTCTGCCTGACAGCCAGACTTCTCTCCATGCCTGACACCTTGCCTCTGACACCGTGGGCCCTTATCCCACTCAGTAGCCTCCTGTGCAACCCCTTGTCAAAGGCATCCTTGAAGTCCAGGTAGAGAACATCCACTGCCTCACCTTGGTCTAAGCTGCTCGTTACTTCCTCAAAGAAGCCCAGCAGATTTGTCGGGCATGACCTCCCCTGGGCGAAGGCCAAGCTGAATCGGCCCTATTTTACCATTCACTTTCAAGGATTCAGAAATCTCATCCCTCACAATGAATTCCAGGATCTTACCCACAACAGAGGTTAGGCTCATCGGTCTGTAATCTTTTGCCTTACTCCCTTTTTAAACAGAGGTGTCACTTTAGTGATTTTTAAAAAACGTCCTCTGGGACCCTCTCCCTCCGATTCTAGCGATTCCTGAAACATTATCACTAACACCTCCACTATTTCTTCAGCTATCTCCCTTAGAACTCTGGGCTGTAGTCCATCTGGTCCAGGGGATTGATCCACCTTTAAGCCATTCAGTTTTTCTAGCCCATTCTCCTTGCTGATGGCCACCATGCTCACTCCTGCCCCCTCACTCTCTTGAATTTTTGGGATATTCCTCATGTCTTCTACCATGAAGACTGGCACGAAGAAAATCTTCAGTTCCTCAGCTATTTCCTTGTTCCCCACTGCTATCCTTCCAGCGACATTTTCCAGCAGCCCAATGTCCACTTTTGCCTCTCTTTTGCCCTTAATAAATCTATAGAAGCTCTTACAGTCTTCCTTCATATTACGAGCTAGCTTACCCTCACATTTAATCTTCTCCCTCCTTATTTCTTCTTTTATTGTCCTCTGTTGGTCTTTGAAAGCTTCCCAATCCTCTCGCTTCGCGCTGCCCTTCCCACAATGTACGCTCTCTCTTTTGCTTTTATGTTGTCTCTGACTTCCCTAGTCAGCCATGGTTGCCTCATCCTCCCTGTACCTTGCTGCTTTTTCCTCAGGGTGAATCTGTGCTGTGTCTCCTGAATTACTCCCAGATTTTCCTGCCATTGCTGTCCCACTGTCCTTCCTGCTAGACCCCTCTCCCAGTCAATTCTACCCAGCACCTCCTCATGCCTCTGACACTGCCTTTATTCAGCTGCAATACCGTCCCTTCTGATGCTATCTCCTGTCTCTTCTCTCAAATTGCAGAGCGCATTCAATCATATTGTGATCACGAAGGATTCCTTCACTTTCAGCTCCCTATCTCATTGCACAACACGAAATCCAGTATTGCCTGTCCCCTCGTGGGCTCCGCCACAAAAACAATCTCGTAGGCGTTCCACAAATTCTACGATTCCAAGACTTGGTGCATCGCAGCGCCAGAGACCCGGGTTCAATTCCCGCCTCGGGCGACTCTCTTGTGTGGAGTTTGCACGTTCTCCCCGTGTCTGCGTGGGTTCCCTCCGGGTGCTCCGGTTTCCTCCCACACTCTAAAGATGCGCAGGTCAGGGTGAATTGGCCATGTTAAATTGCCCGTAGTGTTAGGTAAGGGGTAGATGTAGGGGTATGGGTGGGTTGCGCTTTGGTGGGTGCGGTGTGGACTTGTTGGGCCGAAGGGCCTGTTTCCACACTGTAAGTAATCTAATCTAAAATAAAAAGACTAGGTGCGATTATGCACAGGGGAAAAAGAGATTTGAGGGACCTCGGATTACATCAGTGGGTGAATAACCTGTATCTCCTTCCCTTGCAGCACTGTGGGAGGGGTGGGGGGAGGCAATATGACATTTCCAAGGGAGCGACGCCCGGTTGGGGGAATGGACAGTGGCAGTCGTCTCGTTTAGATCCAGTCAACCGACGTGGCAATGGAACAGTAAGCAGAGCTCAATTCAAGGAAGTCGACCGAGAACATGGTGAGAACAGCGAGGTGAGTGTGTGAGGGTATTAACACCGGAGACCCCAAGGAGAGAGAGGGGGGTGGGGGGGTTAACTCGAGAGATCTCAAGGGGAGGCGATGGCTTAGCGGCATTATCGCGGGACTGTTCATCCAAGGGCCGAGGTCACGTCCTGGGGATCGGGCTCCAAATCCCGCCACAGCGGACTTTGCACTCTGTGAACGTCTGGAATCTTAGCAATGACCGGGAACCCATGGCCCGGAGCTCCGTCTGCTCCACTGAGGTCCTTGAGGGAAGGAAGTTGCCATCCTTACCTGACCCGGCCAACGTGTGACTCCAGATCCGGCAGCGATGTGGTTGACTCTTACCTGGGTAATAAGGGATGGGGCAGTAGACGCTGGCCTCGCATCTGATGGCCCTCATCCGGTGAATGAACTGAAACCGAAAAGCCGAAGGGAATGGGCGCGAGTTGCAGCCGCAGCTGAGAACGCTGGCAGAACAGTGTGGGGAAAGTGGGCACTTGGGGGGATGATGGGGACAGATTCTTCATCCTGGGATGGACTATCTATATGGACTTCAAGTAAGGCGTTCGACAAGGTTTCCCCATGGGAGGCTGGTTACCAAGGCTAGATAAAGGATATGGAAGATATAGACTGGAGGGAAATAGATGGTGACATCTTGCAAAATGTCCAGATTACAGAGGAGGAAGTGCTGGATGTCTTGAAATGGGTAAAGGTGGATAAATCCCCAGGACCTGATCAGGTGTACCCGAGAACTCTGTGGGAAGCTAGAGAAGTGATTGCTGGGCCTCTTGCTGAGATATTTGTCTCATCGATAGTCACAGGTGAGGTGCCAGAAGACTGGAGGTTGGCAAACGTGGTGCCACTGTTTAAGAAGGGTGGTAAGGACAAGCCAGGGAACTATAGACCGGTGAGCCTGACCTCGGTGGTGGGCAAGTTGTTGGAGGGAATCCTGAGGGACAGGATGTACAAGTATTTGGAAAGACAAGGACTGATTAGGGGTAGTCAACATGACTTTGTGGTTGGGAAATCATGTCTCACAAACTTGATTGAGTTTTTTGAAGATGTAACAAAGAAGATTGGTGAGGGCAGAGCAGTAGATGTGATCTATATGGACTTCAGTAAGGCGTTCGACAAGGTTCCCCATGGAGACTGATTAGCAAGGTTAGATCTCATGGAATACAGGGAGAACTAGCCATTTGGATACAGAACTGGCTCAAAGGTAGAAGACAGACGGTGGTGGTGGAGGGTTGTTTTTCAGACTGGAGGCCTGTGACCAGTGGAGTGCCACAAGGATCGGTGGTGGGTCCTCTACTTTTTGTCATTTACATAAATGATTTGGATGACCCCAAAATTGGAGGTGTAGTGGACAGCGAAGAGGGTTACCTCAGATTACAACAGGATCGGGACCAGATGGGCCAATGGGCTGAGGAGTGGCAGATGGAGTTTAATTCAGATAAATGCGAGGTGCTACATTTTGGGAAGCAAATCAGATCAGGACTTATACACTTAATGGTAAGGTCCTGGGGAGTGTTGCTGAACAAAGAGACCTTGGAGTGCAGGTTCATAGCTCCTTGAAAGTGGAGTTGTAGGTAGATAGGATAGTAAAGGAGGTGTTTGGTATGCTCTCCTTTATTGGTCAGAGTATTTAGTACAGGAGTTTGGAGGTCAGGTTGTGGCTGTACAGGACATTGGTTAGGGCCACTGTTGGAATATGACGTGCAATTCTGGTCTCCTTCCTATCGGAAAGATGTTGTGAAACTTGAAAGGGTTCAGAAAAGATTTACAAGGATGTTGCCAGGGTTGGAGGGTTTGAGCTACAGGGAGAGGCTGAACAGGCTGGGGCTGTTTTCCCCGGAGCGTCGGAGGCTGAGGGGGTGACCTTATAGAGGTTTACAAAATTATGAGGGGGCATGGATAGGATGAATAGACAAAGTCTTTTCCTGGGTGGGGGAGTCCAGAACTAGAGGGGCATAGGTTTAGGGTGAGAGGGGAAAGATATAAAAGAGACCTAAGGGGCAACTTTCACACAGAGGGTGGTACGTGTATGGAATGAGATGCCAGAGGATGTGGTGGAGGCTGGTACAATGACAGCATTAAGAGGCACTTGGATGGGTACATGAACAGGAAGGGTTTGGAGGGATTATGGGCCGGGTGCTGGCAGGTGGGACTCGATTGGGGTTGGGATATCTGGGTCGGCAGGGACGGGTTGGGCCGAAGGGTCTGTTTCCCTGCTGCCCATCTCTACGAATCTCTTCCACCATGGCTATGGCCTGTTTGATCCAGCCTGAGACGGTTGCCAGGCAGTCCATGGGCGAGGCAGCGGAGTCAGCTTTCAGGGACCTGAGGACGCCGGCCCTCAGCTTTGGTCCCTGGTTCCCCTGGAGCCGCCCCCCCCCCCCTCCTGGACTGGGATGGCCGACGGGTCTGTGACCGGGGAAAGGGGAGTGTGGAGGTGGCGGTGCCCACACCCGCCCGCTCGACCCGCTGCTCCCCAGCGGGCGCGTCAGCCTTGGCTCGCGAGACGCGGTTCCCTCCCACAAACTGACCATCCCGAGCCGTTCCTCACCCCTCTGAATCCTCAGTTTCAGAATCTCTTCCAACAGGTTAGCGTCGGTATTGGGGGGGGGGGGGGGGGCGGGTGATGGTAAATATCGAGTCACGGGGGTGGGGAATGGGTGGGTGTGGACCTATTGGGCCGAAGGGCCTGTTGCCCACGCTGTAGGGATGTACCTTTTGCTCCTTCTCTCGCACTGGCTGTGGGCCGGCTCGTCCCAGAATCAGTCCCCCCTTCTCCTGAAGCAATCTCGAGGAGGGTCCTTGAACGATGGGCCAGCTCCCTCAGAACAGCAAAGCCTGACACCCCCATTTATTGGTTTTCCTGCTTATTTTTTTGTCGGCATACCTGTTTATTTCTCTTCCCCCCCACACTACTGCCGAACTGCGGTACTGTAGGGATTCTATATGGAAAGTAGGTGGGGCTTTTGGCCCAAAACGTCGGTTTTTCCTGCTCCTCGGATGCTGCCTGACCTGCTGTGCTTTTCCAGCACCACACTCTAATCTAGACTCTGGTTTCCAGCATCTGCCCACCCCCCGCCCACCCCACCAGGGCCATCCGAAAGGGAAGGGCCGGGCGCCGGTGATCCGATGGAACCGTCCGCGTTGCCACCAGCGGACTGCCGCCAGACCTTGACCGCGGGAGGGAAAGGCGGCGGGGAGTGAGGGAGCCGGGCATCGGAGCTCGCCCCGCACCAGGGCGGTCACGCCGGGGAGACACCGGGCAAGTGCGGCGGCGGGAGCCGGGTGTTTGCCTGCCCGGTGTGCGGCAAGGGATTCACCCAGACGTCCAACCTGCTGCAGCACCGGATGGCGCACACCGCCGACCGGACTGCGGCCGGTGCTACCGGACCTCCCGGGACCTGGTGTCCCGCCGATTGGCGCACACTGTCGAGCGGCCCTTCAAGTGCCCGGACTGCGGCCAGTGCTACAAGACGTCCCGGGACCTGGTGTCCTAATGGATGGTGCACCCCGTGGACCGGCCCTTCCAGTGCCCGGACTGCGGCCGCTGCTACAGGACCTCCCGGGACCTGGTGCCCTCCACCCTGTTCCCATTCCGCAGAAACCTCCCCCCCCCCCCCCCCACCCCCAGAACCCCCATCCCTGTCACCCTGTGTTTCTCCACCTTAACCTGCACCTCCCTGGACACCATGGCCAAACCACCTGAACCTGTGCATGTTTGGAGTGTACCATGGGCTTGAGGGAAGGGGTTGGTGGGGGTGGGGGTGGGGGTGGGGGTGGGGGGGAGAACGTGCAGACTCTGCATGGACCCGAGGTTGGAATCGAGCCCGGGTCCACTGTGCCCCACTGACCAGGTTAACATTCTCTCTCTAGCTGCCTTTCAGTGACCTGGCGATGTCCTGGCGCTACTTTCGCTGGACTGTTAATCGAGAGATCCAGCAATCTTCTGGGAACCAGCTTCGAGTCTGCACCACGGTGGGTTTTGAACTCAGTGAAAAGAAACAGAATCTGGAATTAAGATTCTAATGGTGACCGTAAATCCACTGTCGATTACTGGGGGGGGGGGGGGGAGAACATCCATCTGGTTCACCCATGTCCTTGGGGGAAGGAAACTGCCCGTCCTTACTTCCAGTCGAACATTGGGAAGACCCTCAAGTCTGTCCTGCTTCCTGGGATCTGTCTGGGGCTTGGGTCCATGAGTTTCGGGCGCCTGTTTAATCCCCAAATGTGTTTCTGAGCACAGAGAGAGACTGGAGACGTTCCTCAGACCAGAGGAGTTCGAACGCTATGAGACGGACAGTAGGAGGAAATGACTGACACTGCAAGGGTGTTTGGTGACCACAGCACGCAGCTCCGAAATAATGGGGAGAAGAAAGAAATCCGGAGCAGGGGCCAGGAGGAGATTAATTTTACTCATTGGGCGTCGGATGATCTCCACGATATTGTCTGAATTCCTGGTGGGAGTAGATCCAACTTCCAAAAATGAGTTGGACATCTCAAGTGGGAATGTGTTACTTGTTCAGGGTGAGGGAGAAGGATGGGGCTAAGTTGCCCTAAACTGAACTAGTCCCATTTGCCTTAAAACCCTGCCTATTTATGTATCCGTCCGGATAAACATTGGAATTGTACCAGCCTCTACCACTTCCTTATCCCATACACACCCCACCCTCTGCATAACATAGTGCCCCTCAGGTTTCTTTTAAATCTTTCCCCTCTCATCTTAAACCTCTCGTTTGGGCCTCCCCTACTCTGGGGAACGAGACCTCGCCTATCCACCTTACCTCAGCCCCACACGCTTTTATAATCCTCTATAAGTCACCCCATCAGCCTCTGATGTTCCAGGGGAAGAGGTCGCAGTTCTATCCAGCCCCGCCCGATAACTCAAACATTCCCCGTTCCAGCAACATCCTGGTAAATCTTTTTATGCACCCTCTCCAGTTTAGCAACATTCCTTCCTGTAGCAGGGTGACCAGAATTGTACGCAAAATTGGGCGGCACGGTGGCACAGTGGTTAGCACTGCTGCCTCACAGCGCCAGAGACCCGGGTTCAGTTCCCGCCTCAGGCGACTGACTGTGTGGAGTTTGCACGTTCTCCCCGTGTCTGTGAGGGTTTGCTCCGGGTGCTCCGGTTTCCTCCCACAGTCCAAAAGATGTGCAGGGTCAGGGTGAATTGGCCATGCTAAATTGCCCATAGTGTTAGGTAAGGGGTAGATGTAGGGGCATGGGTGGGTTGCGCTTCGGCGGGGCGGTGTTGACTTGTTGGGCCGAAGGGCCTGTTTCCACACTGTAAATCTAATCTAATCTAATCCAAAACTCGAAAAGTGGCCTCAGTGATGTTTTGTACAGCCGCAACGTGGCGTCCCAACTCCGATGCCCAGTGCTCTGACCGATGATGGCAAGCGGTGCCAAATGCCTACTTCGTCACCCTGTCTGCCTGTGACTCCGCCTTGAAGGACCTGTACCCCAGGGTCCCTCTGCTCAGCAACATTCCCCAGCTTGTCTGCCTTACCAAAATTGCTGAACTCACTTAAACTCCCATCTACCATTCCTTGGGCTCACTTGGTCCAGTCGAGCAAGATCCCACTGGGCTCTTCACTGTCCGCTACCTTGGCGTCAAATCTTCCTCAGACTAAACTGGTCCCACATGCCTCGTTTGGCTCATTTACCATCAGGGTAACCTTTAGCTTTTCGGGTACCGATGCAAATGCCTTTCAAATGCTGTGACTCAACCTGCACCCACCACTTACTCTGGCAGTTCATTCCATTTAAGGAGATAAGTGAGGACTGGGGATGCTGGAGATCAGGGCTGTAAATGTGTGGCTGGGAAAGCTTTTCCAGCCACAGGTTTTCAGTTCATTCCATTAAACGCCGGAGAGGTGGCGGGGGACTGGTTTGAACTTGGAGCGAGGGTCGCCATGGGCTGGACGGGCCGAAGGGTCCCTGGACCAGGTGGAGGCGGCGAAAGCGCGGCGCCGCGCCCTCCAGCGGTGGGGCCTGGTAAGGGACGGTGGGGTGGGGAAGGTTGGAGGAGGGAGCGGTGCCGGCGGCACGCATGCGCGGCCGGCCGTGCCGGCGCCGCGCACGCGCACGCGCAGCCCGTTCCCCTCCCAGTCGCGACGGCGGCGGCACGGCCGGGCATGCGCAGTGCCGGCGTGCGGGGAGGCGGACGGTCCGCGGGTTCCGGGAATGGCGGTGAGCCGGCGGGAATGAGAGGGGGAACCGGGAACCGCCCCCTCCCCCCGGGGGAAGGGGGGGTGCAAATTAACCTTAGGGTTGTTTATGAACACCCTGAGTGGCGGGGGGGGGGGGGGGGGGGGGAGGCCCGGAGTAAGATTTCGATATTTACCCCCGAGGCCCCCTGAAGGGCGGCGGGGGGGGGGGGGGGGGTTGGGAGGCGAGATGTCGTCGCGGTGGCCGCCATCTTGGTGAAGGACGAGACGGGCGGGGGCTCCCTCTCACCGCGGCTCCGGGCGCCATCTTGGTGAAGGACGAGACGGTCTTGGGCTCCCTCTCACCGCGGCTCCGGGCGCCATCTTGGTGAAGGACGAGACGGTCTTGGGCTCCCTCTCACCGTGGCTCCGGGCGCCATCTTGGTGAAGGACGAGACGGGCTTGGGCTCCCTCTCACCGCGGCTCCGGGCGCCATCTTGGTGAGGGACGAGATGGGCGGGTCTGTCTCTCGCTCTCTCTCTCTCCGGCCGCCATCTTGGTGAGGGGAACTAACTGGGCGTGACCCCCCCAACACCCTTTGTTACACCGGCGGCCATTTTGGTAAGGGAAAGTAGTCTGAAGGGGCTGCCCGTTCCCTTTGGTTGCCCTGCCCCCACCCGGCCGCCATCTTGGTGAGGGGATGGATGCTCCATTGCTCCCATACCCAAGGTCGCTGAGCCCCCCAACCCCCAGGGGCTGCACCATTGGGGCTCTTTTCTCTGCTGAGACCTCCGTGCATTCCCCCCACATCCGATTGCGCGTCCCTTTAAAATCCCCCGCCTTGCTTTTTTTGACATTCGATTGGCGGTCGATGGGAATGACTATGGCGCGGTGGCTCATGGCAGGAACCCGGGTTCGGTTCCACCCTCGGGGGTGGGGGTGGGGGTGGGGGGGCGACTGTCTCTCCGCGCGGAGTTTGCACCTTCTCTCCCCCGTGACTGCGAGTTTCCTCCGGGTGCACCGGTTTCTTCCCACAGTCCGAAGACGTGCAGGCTTTCGGGGTGGTTTGGCTGTGCCGTGTCGCCCCCTAGTGTCCAGGCTGGGAGGATGAGCCATGTGGGGAGATGCTGGGCTACGGGGTAGAGGGGTGGATGTGGCGGCGATCCTCCGGAGGGCCTGCGCCGACACTGTCGACGTTCCCGGGTTCCTTGCCGTGCTGCCAGAAGCAATGTTTGCGAACTCCTCCTTTTGACAGGGTGCTGAGGAAGAGGATTCACAGGTGGAACACTCGAACCGAGCAGTGTGTTGAGTTTTGACAGGCACCTGGCCTTTGAAGGTGGGAAGGAAAGAGAACATGTGTGTCGTTTTGCCGGCTGGCTTTCAAACCTCAGTGAGACCGCAACGGCGGGCACACACCCACGTGAGAGTCTTCCAGTGCCATCAGCCAGTTACGCAGCCCTCAGTAACATCGCACCATCCACAGTGGTAGGCGTGCGTGTGGACGTGGATGAACGTTTAACTGGTTATCGGAACCCGGAGGGAGAGACCAGGCCATGGAGAAACCGTGGAAATGCGGCGACTGCGGGAAGGCGTTCAGCTACCCATCGCAGTTGGAGAACCACCACCGCAGTCACACCGGGGAGCGGCCGTTCATCTGCCCGGTGTGCGGCAAGGGCTTTGCGCAGTCCTTCTGCCTGCAGTCGCACCAGCGGGCTCACACCGAGGAGAGGCCGTTCAGCTGCACGTACTGCGGGAAGCGGTTCCGGTGCTCGTCCAACCTCACGGCTCACCGGCGGGTCCACACCGGCGAGAGGCCCTTCACCTGCTCGGTGTGCGGGAAGGGCTTCACCCAGTCCACCACCCTGCAGACGCACCAGCGGGTGCACACCGGCGAGAGGCCCTTCGCCTGCTCCGAGTGCGGCAAGGGGTTCACCAACTCCTCGCAGCTGCTGAAGCACCAGCGGGTGCACACGGGCGAGAGGCCCTTCACCTGCCCGGCCTGCGGCAAGTGCTTCGCCCAGTCCAACAACCTGCTGCGGCACCAGCGCGGGCACGCCGGCGAGCGGCCCTTCTCCTGCCCGGTCTGCGGCAGCGGCTTCACCCACGCCTGGAACCTGCGGGCGCACCAGCGCATCCACAGCGGCGAGCGGCCCTTCGCCTGCTCGGTCTGCGGCAAGGGCTTCACCCGCTCGTCCCACCTGCAGACCCACCGGCGCATCCACACCGGGGAGAGGCCCTTCGCCTGCTCGGTCTGCGGGAAGGCCTTCACTCAGCCGCAGCACCTCCTGTCGCACCAGCGAGTCCACAAGTGACCGCAGCGGGGTGGCCCCGGTCCGTTCAGTCTGCGCCGACCTTCCGGACAGCGTTCCACCCAGACCCAACCTCCCTCCCCAGCCCTGTAACCCTGCCTTTCCTACAGCCAATCCACCCTAACCTGCACATCCCTGGGCACTATGGGTAATTTAGCACGGCCAATCCACCCGAACCTGCACATTCCTGGGCACTATGGGTAATTTAGCACGGCCAATCCACCCTAACCTACACATCCCTGGGCACTATGGGTAATTTAGCACGGCCAATCCACCCTAACCTACACATCCCTGGGCACTATGGGTAATTTAGCACGGCCAATCCACCCAAACCTACACATCCCTGGGCACTATGGGTAATTAAGCACGGCCAATCCACCCTAACCTGCACATCCCTGGGCACTATGGGTAATTTAGCACGGCCAATCCACCCTAACCTGTACATCCCTGGGCACGATGGGTAATTTAGCATGGCCAATCCACCCAAACCTACACATCCTGGGCATTATGGGTAATTTAGCATGCCAATCCACCCGAAACTATGCATCCTTGGCATTATGGGTAATTTAGCACGGCCAATCCGCCCTCACCTGCACATCCCTGGGCACTATGGGTAATTTAGCATGGCCAATCCACCTGAACCTACAAACCTGGGCACTATGGGTAATTTAGCAATGTTGCCGTCCCATCCAGCCTGCTGTGCCCTGCAGAGTCATACACAGCGCGGAACCAGACCCTGGCGTCCCAACCAGTCCATAATCCCCAAACTGAACGCGTCCCACTTGCCCGCGCCCCCCTCCCCGGCCCATATCCCTATTCCTACTCGTGTGCTTATCGAAATGTCTTTTAAACCTTGAAACTGCACCTACAACCACCACTTACTCTGGAAGTTCATTCCACACACACACTGTCCTCTGTGTGAAACAATTGCCCCTCAGGTCCTTTTTGAAAAAGATCTTTCTCCTCTCACCTTAAAAATATGCCCCCCCCCGCTCTTGAAATCCTACGCCCCACCTTAAGAAAAAGACAGGTGCAATTCACCTTATCTATGCCCCTCCTTATTCTATAAACCTCTGTAAATCTCAGCTTCCAGCACAACCATGAAAGAAAGTCCCGGCCTACCCCAGATGACTCAAGCCTCTTCATCGCCGGCAATATCCCAGTAAATCTCTTCTGAGCCCTTTGGAGCTTAATAATAGCCTTCCCGTTAACAGGAAGACCAGGACTGGATGAAGTATTGTGCAGCAGTGAGCCACAATGATAGGCCGTGCGCTGAGTTTAATCGTTTCAGACCCAGCAGCAAGATCTGGTAAAGGTGGAGCCCAGAACAGAGGTTAGATTCCCTCTATAGAGTGGAAACAGGCCCTTCGGCCCAACAAGTCCCTCCGGAGAGTAACCCACCCAGACCTGTTCCCCTACATTTACCCCTGGCTAATGCACCTGACACTATGGGTAATTTAGCACGGCCAATCCGCCCTAACCTGCACATCCCTGGGCACTATGGGTAATTTGGCATGGCCAATCCACCCTAACCTGCACATCCCTGGGCACTATGGGTATTTTAGCACGGCCAATCCACCCTAACCTATACATCCCTGGGCACTATGGGTAATTTAGCACAGCCAATCCACCCTAACCTGCACATCTCTGGGCATGATGGCTAATTTAGCATGGCCAATCCACCCTAACCTGCACATCCCTGGGCACTATGGGTAATTTAGCATGGCCAATCCACCCTAACCTGCACATCCCTGGGCACTATGGGTAATTTAGCACTGCCAATCCACCCTAACCTGCACATCCCTGGGCATGATGGCTAATTTAGCATGGCCAATCCACCCTAACCTGCACATCCCTGGGCACTATGGGTAATTTAGCATGGCCAATCCACCCTAACCTGCACATCCCTGGGCACTTTGGGTAATTTAGCACGGCCAATCCACCCTAACCTGCACATCCCTGGGCACTATGGGTAATTTAGCATGGCCAATCCACCCTAATCTGCACATCTTTGGACTGTGGGAGGAAACCCATGCAGACACTGGGAGAATGTGCAAACTCCACACACACACACACACACACACACATAGTCATCTGAGGGTGGGATTGAACCCAGGTCCCTGGTGCTCTGAGGCAGCGGTGCTAACCACTGAGACACCGTGCCGCCTCAATGAAAGAAAAATATTAAACGAATGAGTATGTCATTGCCCAGGCCCAACGTCTTGCCCAGAGGGCATTTAAGATTCAACCACATTGGCTGTGGGTCTGGAGTCACATGTAGGCCAGACCAGGTAAGGATGGCTGTTTCCCTCCCTAAAGGACATGAGTGAACCACATGGGTTTTCCCACTAACAATCAACACCACTAGACTCTTAATTCATATTCCACCAGCTGCCCTGGGAGGATTTGAACTGGCATCACCAGAGTCTCTGGATTAACAACCCAGTGATAATACCACTGGGCCATCGCATTCCTTTCAGTGACGTCAGTCACGGATGTTAAAAGCAAAACCGACCAACTGCATGACGTCATTTCCAGCATCCAGAACCCTGCCAAACCTGGACAACGCCCAAGGGACTCATCGACAGACGGAGAGACGCTGTGCAAACAAACACTGGATCTGTTTGTACATCAAGCCATCCAACCTGTTCTCGACAGTGTAGACCTGACGTGCTATGTATGATGTTTGGAGTCCCACCATTCCCCAGCGTTGTCCCAAAATTGGCAAAGTCCTCACCGCCAGGAGCAAAGATACGTCCCGTGGGGTTGGGCGTGGCTATGCTGCCTGCCTCCCAGCATCTGATGCTTTCCCAAGGGCTTTTTGGCTCCTGGTTAAGTTGGACAAGGAGCCCTGAATGTTAAAAAGGACCATCGATTTTTGAGCTGTCGTGGGTAATGACAGCCTCACACAGGTGCTTTGATCAAACACCGAGAGTCCCATTCTCCTGCTGCCCCTTTGTGATTTTTCTATTGGACTGGATGGGGCTTTGCTCACATAAATACTGACAGAGGTTTTGAGCATTGAACACTGTAGCGGACAAAATGCTTTCACGAACTATTCAGGCCCTTTGTTACCTCTGACTCAGTGGTGCTTGTTGAAATGGAACTCTGAATCAATTCTGTCTCCAATCTAAAGGCACAGTTCCACGCCACCACAGTTCCTTCTGAATCTGGAATGGATAGAATAATTTGACTTGCTTTTTCAATGAGTTGGACCGAAGGGTCTGGTTTCTGTACTGTTCAACTCTCCGCACTTAAAAGCAAACATGAACAGTACGTGAGATCTAGTAAACAAGATGAACCAATCTAGGCAGCCAGAGTAAAGCTGGGAGGACAGATCAGTTCCAGCCTGAATCCAAAAGGCCCTCATTGATTACAGGAAGACTGCAGCAACTACAGGGGCATCTCACTGAGCACGGCAGGGGAGGGGGTCTGGTTTTGAAATGCGTTTCTCGACCTAGCCTGGCTGGAAACTCAGCGAGGGGCACAACCTTTTCTGCAAGCTGGCGGGATTCACCTCCTTCACCCCCCCCCCCCCCCACCCCCTACATACCTAAACCCAGTCATCTGTGCAAAAATGCTCCAGACTGTGTGTGACCCCCCAGAGTAATAATTTTTTTGTGGGGGGGAGGTGGGGCACAAACAAAGGAGGGGGGGGCAATAATGAGGCTTGTTGATGGGGTAGCGGAGTGGTGAATCGTCAGCTAATGAGCAGACAGGGAGCTTATCAACGGATTAATTTGGACTCTGGTTATGAATGTGATACCCTTCGGATTACTCACTTCATGGAACTGGAACAGAACTGGCAAATTATTGATGTAATACAACTCTTGAGTGTTAATGGAAACGATTGGGATTTTTAAAAAAAAAACAATTAGCCTCCTGACTGTTAACGCAATTGGCCACTAATTCATTATGCAACAGAAAATATGTCATGAATTAGATTAGATTCCCTCCAGTGTGGAAACAGGCCCTTCAGCCCAACCAGTCCACACCGACCCTCCAAAGGGTAACCCACCCAGACCTATTTCCCTCTGACTAATGCACCTGACACTATGGGCAATTCAGCATGGCCAATTCACCTGACCTGCACATCTTTGGACCCTGATGAATCTTTTTTTTCTACTTGTTCAGGGGATGTGGGTGTTGCTGGCTAGGCCAGCATTTATTGTCCATTTTTAATTGTCCAGGGGGCAGTATTTCTGCAGGTCTGGGGTCACGTGTGGACCAGACCAGTAAGGATGGCAGAATTTCTTCACGAAAGCACATTAAATGTACCCACATCCACCACTTCCTCTGGAGGCTCATTCCACACCCAAACACTCTGTGTCTAAAAACAAAATTGCCCCCCCCCCCCACCCCCCATGTCTTTTTCCAATGTTTTTCTTTTCACCTTAACGATATGTCCCCCGGTCTTGAATCTCCCCCACCCCAGGGAAAAGACAGCTGTCTCACCCTTACCCCTCATGACTTTATCAACCTCTTATGCTCCAGTGATCAAAGCCCCAACCTATCCACCCTCTCCTTTATAACTCAAACCCTCCAATCCTGGCAACATCCTGGTAAATCTCTTCTGAATCCTCTCCAGCTTAATAATATCCTTCCTATAACAGAGCAACCAGAACTGGATACAGTATTCCTGAGAGCTCGCTGACCTCCTCAACATGACGTTCCAACTCCGATACTCAAAGCTCTGAATGATGAAGGCAAGCGTGCTAAATGCCTACTTAACCCTCCCCCCCCCCCGCCTATATATGAGGCAAATGATGTACCTGAACCGCTAGGTGTCTCTCTCTCTGTTCTACAGCGCCAGCCAAAGCCCTACCATAAACTGTTTAAGTCCCATGCCCTTGTCTGTTTTACCAAACTACAACACCTCACATTTATCCCAAATTAAACTCCACCTGCCCTTCCTCAGCCCACTGACCCAATTATTTGAGACCTCTTTGTAATTTGAGGTAACCTTCACTGTCCACTATACCATCGGTCTCGGGCGTCATTCGCAAACTGACTAACCCATGCCTTCTGTGTTAATGAACCAGAAGGAGACTGTAAGCAGAATTGAAGACAGTTACATGAGCATCATTAGACTCTTAGTTCCAAGTTTTTCTTTTCCTCTTTTACCAACTTCTCGTTTCACCATCTGCCATGGGAGGATTTGAACTCAGGATCGCCAGAACCCTAGCTGCATCGCTGAATTAATAATCTAGTGATAATACCACTCGGCCATGACCTCCCCCCTCCCTGACCACAATTAAAATTGAACAGCACAGCAGAGGAACAGGCCGGTCGGCCCACAATGTTGTGCCGAACGTGATGGAAAATTAAACAAATCCCTTCTGCCTGTCCTTGGTCCACATCCTTCCATTCCTTGTTCTTCTCTAAACACCCCTTAAATGCTCCTATTGTATCTGCCTCCACCACCATCCCCTGGCAGCACGTCCAGGCTCCTATCACTCTACGTGTAAAAGAAAGATGTCCCTCACATCTCCTTTGAACTTTCCTCCCTCTCACCTTAAATGCATGCTCCCTAGTTTTAGACTAGGGTAAAAAAATTCTGATGGTCAGCTCTATCTAGGCATCTCATCATTCTCTAGACTTCTACCTCCCCTCAGCCTCCGCCGCTCCGGAGAAAGCACTCCGCGTTTTCCTAGCCTCTCCTTATAGCTCATACCCTCTAATCCAGGCAGCATCCTGCTCGACACCTTCTCCTTCTTGTAACGTGGTGACCAGAATCGAACGCAATACTCTGTTAAGTGTGGCCGAGCCAAAGTCTTACAAAGCTGCAACATGATATCCTGACTCATGTACTCGATTCCCCGGCCAACATTTCTGAGTGTGCCATAAGCCTTCTTTATCATCCTACCCACTTGCGCGGCCACTTTCAGGGAGTGGGGGACTTGAACCCCAACATTCCTCTGTACATGTTCAGAGTTCTGCCTTTAACTGCACGCTTCTCATAGAGTCATAGAGACGTACAGCATGGAAACAGACCCTTTGTGGTCTGTTTAACGTGGCAGTGCCCTGATTATTAATGCACGTATCTCCTGAATATTCGGAAGCTGACGACCAAAGTCATCCCTCTCTGAGCATCGATCACCGATCCAACAGGAGTCTGATTATAAACGCAACTGAATCTTAAGCACTAACACATCACAACGATGGACGCCGAGACAAAACGAATCCTGATTATTGAAAACTCAATGAAAAGTGAACAAAAAGGTCTTTGTTTTCACAGGTTGGTTTTGCAGTGGCGATGGGACACCAGGGGAGCCAGCAACAAAAAAAGACCCAAGATGTTTTTTAAGGGACCTTGCAGCTATCAGACATCAGGCTCCCTGAGAGCTGGTACCCACCAAGATTTTGCTTCACGATCCCACTGGAATTCCCATCACTCAGTGTGGAAAGCTGTGGCTCCTGCTGTGTCTTGTAATTGTCACAGCCTGAACAGTTAAATCCTCTCCCTTTTTCCTCTCTCTCTCTCCATCTCTCTCTCTCTCCAGGTGTGAGGTCACACCTGGGGTAACGTGTATCGTTCTGGTCTCCTTACTTGAGAAAGGACGTCCTGGCATTGGAAAGGGGGAGGTTCACGAGGTTGATTCCGGAGTTGGAGAGGGTTGGCTTAACTGTGTCGACGGACTGAATGGAACTTAGAAGAATTGGATGGGGGGGAGGGGGAATCTTATAGAAACACACACACACAAAAAAATCAAGATGGGCATGGATAAGAGATAAGTGGGGAGGTTGTTCTAACTAGAACAAAGGGGCATAGCCTCAAAATAAGGAGGAGTGGGTTGAGGACAGAGTTGAGGAGGAACTACTTCACCCAGAGAGTTGTGAATCTGGAATTCCCCACCATACAGAGGGAGAGCCAGTCAATCCTACTCCCTTGCCCAGTGAAGCGGTTGAGGCTACCTGGTTGGGTTGAACAGAGAAGGAGTTAAAGAGTTACAGTGAGTGGAGCTGAGTCCACACAAAAAAAAACAGATAAGCCACAATCTTCTTGGAGGGTGGAGCGAGCTTGGGGGGTGGGTGGGCGCAAATGGCCTACTCCTGTTCCTTCTATTCTCCGGAGCTTGCTGGTGTGTTCGGAAACCGGATTACCGGGCGAACCCCTTCCTACACACGGAGCAGGTGAACGGCCCCTCTCTGGTGCACGCTGGCGTGGGTTCCCAGCTCAGATGGGGATTTGAATCCCTTCCTGCGTGCCCCCCCCCCCCCCCCACTTCCTTCCTCCCCATTGCTTGCTTCACACTGGCCGGGTGATGGGCTGTGGTCTCGTTCAAGGAAATGTGGGAGAAAGGGAGGGAGTGGGATGGACTGGCTCACATCCTGCACGAGCCCAGATGGCCCCCATTTGCGCTGCAGTCAAAGATTCAATCACCGTTTCAAAGTCCATCATTGAGCACAAGAGATGGGCCAATCAGTCCATTGCGTACTGTCTCCGAATGTGCTGCCAATCTGTCCCACTCCCTGACACCGAAACTCTTTGTTGAGTAATCTTTCAGATCACTCTTGGAAGTTGCTGTCGGATGTGATCACAGCAGACCTCCAGGCAATGTCCTCCAGATCCTCAGAACTCAACTGAGTAAGTTCAAAGTTTGGGAAAAGATTTGTAGCTCGGGTGCTCATTGTTGTGGTTCTGTTCGCTGAGCTGGGAATTTGTCTTGCAGACGTTTCGTCCCCTGTCTAGGTGACATCCTCAGTGCTTGGGAGCCTCCTGTGAAGCGCTTCTGTGCTGTTCCCTCCGGCATTTATAGTGACCTGTCTCTGCCGCTTCCGGTTGTCAGTTCGAGCTGTCCGCTGTAGTGGCTGGTAAATTGGGTCCAGGTCGATGTGTTTGTTGATAGAGTCTGTGGATGAGTGCCATGCCTCTAGGAATTCCCTGGCTGTTCTCTGTTTGGCTTGCCCTAAAATGGTAGTGTTGTCCCAGTCGAATTCGTGTTGCTTGTCATCTGTGTGTGTGGCTACTAAGGATAGCTGGTCGTGTCGTTTCGTGGCTAGTTGGTGTTCATGGATGCGGATCGTTAGCTGTCTTCCTGTTTGTCCTGTGTAGTGTTACAGTAATGCAAAAGTTAGAACAAACAGTCTTACCGCAAATTCAACCCAAACTCTGGGTCAGATATGTGGATGACACCTTTGTAATCATTAAAAACACAGAAATAGAGAACACACACTGGATCATCAACGCTACACTCACAGGAATCCGATTCACTAGAGAGGAAGAAAAGGACAACCAACTTCCATTCGTAGACGTGATGGTACAGAGAACACCGAATGGAGAATTCACCACAAAGGTTTACAGGAAAGCCACACACACAGACCAAGTCCTAAACTATGAAAGCAACCACCCCAACACACACAAACAAAGTTGCATCAAGACACTATTCAAAAGGGCCACAACACACTGCAGCACACCAGAACTGCAAAAAGAGGAAGAGGAACACCTATACAAGGTATTCGCCAAAAACGGATACCCTTGCAATTTCATCAACAGATGCCTAAGGGAAAGACAACGGAATGAGGACATACCGCAACCCAAAGGACTAGCCACACTACCATACATCAGGAGCATTTCCGAACTGACAGCCCGACTACTGCGACCACTAGGACTCATAACAGCACACAAACCAACAGCCACTCTCAGACAACAACTCACCAGAACAAAGGACCCGATACCCAACATGAGCAAAACCAATGTCGTGTACAAAATCCCATGCAAGGACTGCACAAAACACTACATCGGACAAACAGGAAGACAGCTAACGATCCGCATCCATGAACACCAACTAGCCACGAAACGACACGACCAGCTATCCTTAGTAGCCACACACACAGATGACAAGCAATATGAATTCAACTGGGACAACACTACCATTATAGGGCAAGCCAAACAGAGAACAGCCAGGGAATTCCTAGAGGCATGGCACTCATCCACAGACTGTATCAACAAACACATCGACCTGGACCCAATATACCGGCCACTACAGCGGACAGCTGGAACTGACAACCGGAAGCAGCAGAGACAGGCCACTATAAATGCCGGAGGAAACAGCACAGAAGCGCTTCACAGGAGGCTCCCAAGCACTGAGGATGTCACCTAGACAGGGGACGAAACGTTTGCAAAACAAATTCCCAGCTTGGCGAACAGAACCACAACAATGTGCCTGTAGTGTTAGGTAAGGGGTAAATGTAGGGGTATGGGTGGGTTGCGCTTCGGCGGGTCGGTGTGGACTTGTTGGGCCGAAGGGGCCTGTTTCCACACTGTAATGTAATCTAATCTAGTAAACGCTCTGAGCTGACAGCGCCTGCAGGGCACAGCCAGTGATCCGAAAGGGAAACTCTCTCGCCTGGGTCCAGGGTCTGATTCAGTTCCTGGTGGGCTGATCGCTGGGATTCCTCAGGATCTAATCCATCACTCCAACTGTGGGTCCACCAGGCTGCAAATCCCATTCACACTGTGCACAGGAGCTGATACTGAGGAAAACACACACACACCGAGTCACACAAATGCACTCTCTTACACACACTCTCACAGACATATTTTCACACACACACTCACTCACGTGCACACACACACACTCTCAAAACACATACTTTCACACTCACCCAAACACACACTCACACACACACACGCTCTCTCACATACTTACTTTCACACACACACACACTCTCCCTCCCTCTCACACACACAAAGACACTTTCTCTCATACATACACAGATTCTCTCTCTCCCACTCACACACACACATGCTCTCTCACATACTTACTTTCATACACACACACACTTTCCCTCCCTCTCACACACACAGAGACACTTTCTCTCATACATACACAGATTCTCTCTCTCCCACTCACACACACACATGCTCTCTCACATACTTACTTTCATACACACACACACACACTCCCTCCCTCTCACACACACACACAGACACTTTCTCCCATACAAACACAGATTCTCTCTCTCTCCCACTCACACACTCACACTCCCACACTGACAGAGCCAATAGGAGCCGTGGTTTTGGCTGATGATGCCCCATTTTTCCAAACTGCTCGTTGGCCAGCTGCCTGCCGTCACATGCTTAATGTTGGGCTTTTACCTAAAACAGCAACCTTCCTGCTCCTCGGATGCTGCCTGACCTGCTGTGCTTTTTCCAGCACCACTCTAAACTTGACTAATAACCTCTGTTGTCCAGTTCCTCCTTCAAACAAGTTAGACAACCAGACTGGTTAGAAGGAATTTGCCCAAGTGTCCCGCAATCCCAGAAGCAGTCAAATCACTACATCCACGAGGCAATGCAAAACAATCTCAACTTTATTAGGTAACTCTCTCTCTCTGGATGGTCAGCTCGTCTCTGCTTCCTGCCACACTGGTCTGCACAGAAGATTCGAGAGAGCAGTCTGCAGGTGAACCCAGTTTTTATATCTTGTTAGATAGCATTTTCTATAGTTCTGGCCAACTCACTTCATAGTTGGAAACACGGTTTGGATGGCCCGTCAGTGTTTGTTTCTTTGTGTCGCCCGACCCAGTGCCATTCTGTCTGGCCCTCCTTTGTTCGGTGGATGAGTTGTTGAGAATATGTCTGTCCAGGATCACTGTTGCCTTTTACATTACGCCAATGCCATCAGCGCCTGGCTGCTGTGTTTGCGCTGTGTCTGGTTGTGTGGGTTTTGTGACCGCAGCGTTTGAGTTGGCCAATGTACCCAGCATCCCTTGCTGCTTGGCCAAGTTAGCGATCTATCTGTTTTGTTTTTTTTTTAGCAGCCAGGAGGCTGCTCCACCTTCCACCCTTCCTCTGAACAACTCTCATGCCCACCTCTCTGGAGTCACAGAAAATGGGCTCTCACCAGGAAACGTTTGGGATGCGGTGACTTGACACGACCTCCTTTTGAACTTGTAACAGCGCCAGTCTCATTCCTCATCTCGTCATTCAACAGCACGCCTCCTTGGTCTATTGCCCTGAGGGGTTACTAATACTCACAGTTATCAGATGTTGTGGAGTGTTGAATTTGATGTGGGTGCCCTCCTCATCTTGATACTATTGGACCCAGTGCTGTCAGGCGATACAACACAGGCCATGTGGTCACATAAAGGGGGGTGGGGGGGGGGGATAACACTGACAGGCTTTGGTGGACTTTCCCCAAAATCTTCTTGCTGTCAGCACTTTTTATTTTTGACATCTACTGAAGAAAAGTAAGGAGGCAAGTCCTGATCTCTACACCTCCGTTATAGCTGGTGTGTGGGGTACATCATGTTCCTGGTCAACGTGGCAGCACTGTGACACTGGATACACTTGGTTGGTGAAGTCTTTTCAAGCCCAGTGAAGGCCTTCCTATTGACAGTGAATCATGTCCCTTTGGATTAGTGCAATCTCCTCCAGTATCTTTGTTCCTGTTAAATCGTGATGATCTGTTTTGTTTTTTTTGCTTCGAACACATCCTGCGGAATGGATCCTACCTCCCAACAGAGCAGGAGACAGTGATAGAGCGTGGAAACAGCCCCTTCGGTCCAGCCAGTCCATAATCCTACATTAAACTCGTCCCACCTGCCCACGCTTGGCCCCATATCCCTCCAAATGTTTCTTATTCATGTACTTACCCAAATGTCATTACTGTGTCCACATCCACTGGACTCCATGACACATGCCACACATTCTGTACCTGGAGTAAAATGGTTGGACGACTGACCGAGTCCCTTCCCGTACACGGAGTGGGAGATCAGTCCCTTTCCCCGATGAGGATCTCGCTGGTGTTTTGCGGGATTGCCTGAATCCCATTCATCAGTGTTCACACTGGAAAAAGACAATGTTGTCGCGGAGAATCCTGTGATACAGGCTACCAGGCCAGACGGGATTGAGGTTCACAAGGAGGAGGAGGTGTTAGCAATTCTGGGAAGTGTGAAAATAGATAAGTCCCCTGGGCCAGATGGGATTTTTCCTAGGATTCTCTGGGAAGCTAGGGAGGAGATTGCTGAGCCTTTGGCTTTGATCTTTATGTCATCATTGTCTACACGAATAGTGCCAGAAGACTGGAGGATAGCAAATATTGTTCCCTTGTTTGAGAAGGGGAGTAAAGACAACCCTGGTAATTATAGACCAGTGAGCCTTACTTCGGTTGTGGATGAAGTGTTAGAAAGGTTACAAGAGATAGGATTTATAATCATCTAGAGAGGAATAAGTTGATTAGGGATAGTCAGCATGGTTTTGTGAAGGGTAGGTCGTGCCTCACAAACCTTATTGAGTTCTTTGAGAAGGTGGATGAGGGTAAATCAGTTGATGTGGTATATATGGATTTCAGTAAGGCATTTGATAAGGTTCCCCATGGTAGGCTATTG
This sequence comes from Chiloscyllium punctatum, assembly GCF_047496795.1. Lineage (NCBI taxonomy): Eukaryota > Metazoa > Chordata > Chondrichthyes > Orectolobiformes > Hemiscylliidae > Chiloscyllium > Chiloscyllium punctatum. The sequence continues at coordinate 9,426,719 of NC_092774.1, forward strand.
CAGAAAATACCAAGGCATGGGATTGAGGGTGATTTAGTGGTTTGGATCAGAAATTGGCTAGCTGAAAGAAGACAGAGGGTGGTGGTTGATGGGAAATATTCATCCTGGAGTTCAATTACTAGTGGTGTACTGCAAGGATCTGTTTTGGGGCCACTGCTGTTTGTCATTTTTATAAGTGACCTGGATGAGGGCATAGAAGGCTGGGTTAGTAAATTTGCGGATGACACTAAGGTCGGTGGAGTTGTGGATTGTGCTGAAGGATGTTGCAGATTTACGAGGGACAGAAGTAAGCTGCAGAGCTGGGCTGAGAGTTGGCAAATGGAGTTTAATGCGGAAAAGTGTGAGATGATTCACTTTGGAAGGAGTAACAGGAATGCAGAGGGCTAATGGTAAGATCCTTGGTCGTGAACATGAACAGAGAGATCTCCGTGTCCATGTACATAGATCCCTGAAAGTTGCCACCCATTGTTGTGGTTCTGTTCGCCGAGCTGGGAATTTGTGTTGCAAACATTTCGTCCCCTGTCTAAGTGACATCCTCAGTGCTTGGGAGCCTCCTGTGAAGCGCTTCTGTGATGTTGCCACCCATGTTGATAGGGCTGTTAAGAAGGCATATGGTGTGTTAGCTTTTATTGGGAGAGGGATTGAGTTTCGGAGCCACAAGGTCATGCTGCAGCTGTACAAAACTCTGGCGCGGCCGCACTTAAGAGTATTGTGCACAGTTCTGGTCACTGCATTATAGGAAGGATGTGGAAGCTTTGGAAGAGGTTGAGAGGAGATTTACCAGGATGTTGCCTGGTATGGAGGGAAGGTCTTAATGAGGAAAGGCCAAGGGACTTGAGGCTGTTTTCATTCGAGAAAAGGTTTGAGGGGTGACTTAATTGAGACTTAGAAGATAATCAGTGCGTTAGGTAGGGTGGACAGTGAGAGCCTTTATCCTCGGATGGCGATGGCTAGCACGAGGGGCTGTAGCTTTAAATTGAGGGGTGATAGATACAGGACAGATGTCAGAGGTAGGTTCTTTACTCAGAGAGTAGTAAGGGCGTGGAACTCCCTGCCTGCAACAGTAGTAGACTCGCCAACTTTAAAGGCATTTAAATGGTCATTGGAGAGACAAATGTATAAAATCATGAAGGATATGGATAAGGTAAATGACAAGGGTCTTCTCTCTAGGGTGGTGGATTTCAGGATGGGGGGAGTATTTTTAAGGTGAGAGGAGAGAGATTTAAAGAACCCATGAGGGGCAATTTTTGACACAGTGGTTCATGAGTGGAATGAACGTTCAGAAGAAGTGGTGGGAATAGGTACAGTTCACAGCATTTAAAAGACATTTAGATAAGCGCATGAATCAGAAATATTTGGAGGGCTCTGGGCCAGGACCAGGCAGGTGGGACTAGTTCAGTGTAGGATTATATTCAGCGTGGACTGGTTCAGCCGAAGGTAAAAACAAGGACTGCAGCTGCTGGAAACCAGATTCTAGATTAGAGTGTGGTGCTGGAAAAGCACAGCAGGTCAGGCAGCATCCGAGGAGCAGGAAAATCGACGTTTCGGGCAAAAGCCCTTCAGCCGAAGGGTCTATTTCCATGCTGTATGATCCGATGACTCGAAACAATTGATGGGCTAACAGAAGGAAAGACAGAGATTAAAAAGACAGAGAGTACAACCCATAGACAAAACCAACGTCACCTACAAGATTCCATGCAAGGACTGCCACAAACACTACGTAGGACAAACAGGAAGAAAGTTAGCCACCAGGATACACGAACACCAGCTAGCCACAAAAAGACACGACCCCCTCTCCCTCGTAGCCCTACACACGGATGAAAAAAAAACACCATTTCGACTGGGACAACACATCTATCCTAGGACAGGCTAAGCAAAGACATGCCAGAGAATTCCTCGAGGCCTGGCACTCCAACCACAACGCCATAAACAAACACACAGATCTCGATGCCATCTATCAACCCCTCAGAAAACGAACAGGAAATGACATCACCACAAAACCCCCAGGAACCCCATCCAGGAGAAAGATATAAATAGAAAGCAGGAGACAACAGCTTCGCTTCACTTGGAGGTCGCCACTGATGATGTTACCCAGCCAGGTAATGAAACGTCTGGATATCAAACCTACAGCTCAGCGAGCAAACCTACACCCTAGAGAATAAAAAGTCAGGTAAATCTCAGATTATAACAGGATCTGGACCAGATGGGCCAATGGGCTGAGAAGTGGCAGATGGAGTTTAATTCAGATAAATGCGAGATGCTGCATTTTGGGAAAGCAAATCTTAGCAGGACTTATACACTTAATGGTAAGGTCCTGGGAAGTGTTGCTAAACAAAGAGACCTTGGAGTGCAGGTTCATAGCTCCTTGAAAGTGGAGTCGCAGGTAGAGAGGATAGTGAAGAAGGTGTTTGATATGCTTTCCTTTATTGGTCAGAGTACTGAGTACAGGAGTTGGGAGGTCATGTTGCGGCTGTACAGGACATTGGTTAGGGCCACTGTTGGAATATTGCGTACAATTCTGGTCTCCTTCCTAGTTGTGAAACTTGAAAGGGTTCAGAAAAGATTTACAAGGATGTTGCCAGGGCTGGAGGATTTGAGCTACAGGGAGACGCTGAACAGGCTGGGGCTGTTTTCCCTGGAGCATCGGAGGCTGAGGGGTGACCTTATCGAGGTTTACAAAATTATGAGGGGCATGGATAGGGTAAATAGGCAAAGTCTTTTCCCTGGAGTCAGGGAGTCCAGAACTAGAGGGGCATAGGTTTAGGGTGAGAAGGGAAAGATATAAAAGAGACCTAAGGGGCAACGTTTTTCACACAGAGGGTACTATGTGTATGGAATGAGCTGCCAGGGGAAGTGGTGGAGGCTGGTACAATTGCAACATTTCAGAGGCATCTGGACGGGTATATGAATAGGAAGGGTTTGGAGGGATATGGGCCGGGTGTTGGCAGGTGGGACTAGATTGGGTTGGGACATCTGGGTCGGCAGGGACGGGTTGGACCGAAGGGTCTGTGTCCATGCTGTACATCTCAAAGACTCTAAATCGACAGACAGGTAGAGACATAGACAGATGAATGGACAGAAAGATTGATAAATGAGATGATTTCAGTCCATCCACATCACTTGGGAGCCTTTCAAACGTTGGTATACTGAGAAACTGAAAAACAGAATAGCTTCGTTTCACCTTTGTGTATTTAACAGTTTGCAAACCTGTGTCATTGCTCCTGGCAAAGCAGAGAAAACACAGCCCTCTGCAATCTCACCAGCTAAACGTAAGACTTCATATTCTGCCCTGCATTACTTTTTCTCCGCATCACAGTATTCATTCACAACTTCTCCCATGTGGTTGCATCTCTGAGTCTCACCCTTAGTGGCATCTCTCACTTTCCTTGTACTCAGTCTCAGGACCTTTATTGAAAAGGGAGAGAGAGTGAAGAGAAACAGGTAGCTCTAGGCCAGTTAGCTTAACATTGGTCAGCAGGACACTGTTAGAAAGGCTGTAATGATTAGATTCCCTACAGTACGTAGGGACAGGCCCTTCGGCCCAACAAGTCCTCACCGACCCTCCGAAGAGTAACCCTGCCCACATTTACCCCTGACTAATGCAACTAGCACGACAGGCAATTTTTATGAGCATAGCCAATGTACCTGACCTGCACATCTTTTGGATTGTGGGAGGAAACCCACGCAGACACAGGGGGAGAATGTGCAAACCCCACACAGACAGTCGCCTGAGGCTGGAATCAAACCCAGGTCCCTGGCACTGTGAGGCAGCAGCGCTGACCACTGAGTCACCGTGCCACCCTGGTGAAGGGGAAACCATGTCCGACAACTTTAGTGGAATTCTTTGAGGAGATAACGAGTCGGATAAAAGGGAACAAGATGTCAATTTGGATTTCCAGATGGTGTTTGATGCATCAATCAACTTAATCAGGTGCTGGATAGCGGATTTGGCTAACTAATACGATAAATAATTGTTAGCATGCAGAGGGTATTGTTACTCGCTGATGGCTTTGGGAGTTAATGGGAATGAAACCAGACCCTCGAACACCAGAAGGTAGTCATGAAGAAAAAAAAGGATTTGATGGCCTTTTCAAATACCTGCCACTAGTACAGTAGCATTGATTCGCCAGGAGATGGTGGTGTTGCATCATTTTTAACCAACCAAGAGATCGCCAGGGAGAAGAGGCTTCGACAGTTTAAGTCATTCAGTCTCCCAGCCCAAAGCACCTCTCATTGCGTGCAGAGATAGGTACACACAGACACATATAGATAACACACTCAAGACACATACATAGACAAACACGTAGGTAGAAACACAGACTGAAAAAAAAAGTGATGCTGAGGGTCTCTGGACATTTTCATTTCCTTTTGGATGAGGACTTCGAAGAGCTGGATGTTTTCCCACTTCCCTTTCGGCTCTGTTTCTTTTATTCTGGTTTTGTATTGTAAGATGGCACCGCGGAATGGCAACTTTGTACGCTTTTCACTGCCCTCCTTCACTTGAGTACACATGACCATAAAATCTAATTTCACTTCCTGATCAATGGTCACTCTGCCTGATTTTCTTGACCTTCTCTGACACAGAGCACCTTTTAATAGCAGCTTCCAACATCTGGATTTACCAGAAAAAAGAAGGTTTGAGTGATAAGGAGAGGCTGGGATTTTGTTTTCACTGGAGCGCAGGAGGCTGGGGGGGGTGACCTCACAAAGGTCTATAAAATCGGGGTGGGGCATGGATAGGGTAAATAGATTTTTTTTTAGATTACTTACAGTGTGGAAACAGGCCCTTCGGCCCAACAAGTCCACACCGCCCCGCCAAAGCGTAACCCACCCGTACCCCTACATCTACCCCTTACCTAACACTATGGGCAATTTAGCATGGCCAATTCACCTGACCTGCACATCTTTGGACTGTGGGAGGAAACCGGAGCACCCGGAGGAAACCCACGCAGACACGGGGAGAATGTGCAAACTCCACACAGTCAGTCGCCTGAGGCGGGAATTGAACCCAGGTCTCTGGCGCTGTGAGGCAGCAGTGCTAACCACTGTGCCACCCTAAATAGGCAAAGTCTTCACCCTAGGATGGGCGGGGGGGGGGGGGGGGGGGAGGAGGTGGAATTCAAAACTTTTTTATGGTGAGAGGAGAAAGATTTAAAAAGGATGCGAGGGGCAACATTTCTTTAAACGCAGAGTGGTTCGTGTGTGGAATGAACTTCCAGAGGAAGTGGTGGACGTGGGCACAGTTACAACATTTAAAAGACGCTTCCATAAGCACATGACTGAGAAACGCTTGGAGGGATATGGGCCAGGCCGAGGCAGGTGGGAAGATGGTGACAAATCTCATATTCATGGTCCCTCTTTGGTGCAAATCATCTAGTCGCTGCCCCAGTTCAGAAGCCATTCCCCAGAAGACAGTTCCTAGGAAGGTCCAACTCCTGACATGATGTTGGCCCAAAAAGCACCCATCTCTCGCTATCTACTTGGGGTGGTTCCAGACGGATGCTGGCCAATAAGAGGGGGCGGGGCTGGAGGACCGAGCGGGTGCATCAAATCTTCCAACCAATCGGAGACAATCAGGGGGCGGAGCCGGAGGACAGCGCGGGCGCATCAAATCTTCCAGCCAATCGGAGACAATAAGGGGGCTGGAGGACCGAGCTGGCGTAACAAACCTTCCAGCCAATCGCAGGCATAGATCTTGGTGCTGGAGGACCCGAATAGTGCAAGTCCTGCGACCAATCGAACGAAAGAAGGAGTGGAGCCGGAGGACGGAGCAGGAGAGGCTTCGGTGATTCTCAGAGATGCTACAATGGAGCTGAACCCACTGGGAGTGTTAATCCAGGAGAGCACTCTGGAAAATGCGGCTTCAAATCTCGACATGGGCTAGCAAACAGCACATCTGAAGTTGAAAGTTAACCCCAGACATGCCCTCCTACAGTGGTAAAAACAATGACTGCAGATGCTGGAAACCAGATTCTGGATTAGAGTGGTATCATAGAGATGTACAGCACGGAAACAGACCCTTCGGTCCAACCCGTCCATGCCAACCAGATATCCCAACCCAATCTAGTCCCACCCGGTCCATAACCCTCCAAACCCTTCCTATTCTTATACCCATCCAAATGCCTCTTAAATGTTGCAATTGTACCAGCCTCCACCACATCCTCTGGCAGCTCATTCCATACACGTACCAACCTCTGTGTGAAAATGTTGCCCCTGAGGTCTCTTTTATATCCTTCCCCTCTCACCCTAAACCTATGCCCTCTAGTTCTGGACTCCCCGACCCCAGGGAAAAGACTTTGTCTATTTATCCTATCCATGCCCCTCATAATTTTGTAATCCTCTATAAAGTCATCCCTCAGCCTCCGATGCTCCAGGGAAAACAGCCCCAGCCTGTTCAGCGTCTCCCTGTAGCTCAAATCCTCCAGCCCTGGCAACATCCTTGTAAATCTTTTCTGAACCCTTTCAAGTTTCACAATAGATAGAAAGGAGACCAGAATTGCACGCAATATTCCAACAGTGGCCTAACTAATGTCCTGTACTGCTAAGATTTGCTTTCCCAAAATGTAGCACCTCTTTTATTTATCTGAATTAAAGTCCATCTGCCACTTCTCAGCCCACTGACCCATCTGATCAAGATCCTGTTGTAATCTGAGGTAACCCTCTTCGCTGTCCACTACACCTTCAATTTTGGGGTCATCTGCAAATTTATTAACTGTACCTCATATGCTCGCATCCAAATAATTTATGTAAATGACAAAAAGTAGAGGGCCCAGCACCGATCCTTGTAGCACTCCACTGGTCACAGGCCTCCTCACTTGCTGCGAGTCCCCTGCTTTTTGGTGCTGGAAGAGCACAGCAGTTCAGGCAGCATCCAAGGAGCAGCGAAATCGACGTTTCGGGCAAAAGCCCTTCCTCACCTCTCCCGTCAGACAGAAGCTCCAACTCAAGCCCCAAAACAGCTTCTCTGATTACTAGGCCGATCAATGGACGATCTCACTTGGAGTAATGTTGATCCTCCCGGCGTGCACGCTATGATCTGTATGTCCTCGTTTGCTACGGCCTGCCTGTACCGCTGACAAAAACGCAGCTTTTCACTGTACTTAGGTACACGTGACGACAATAAATCAAACCGGCAAGAAAATGGTGACCACGGAACTATCATCACGTAAGAAAAAAACCCCACCTGGATCTCACACACACACACACACACCCTCCAGGTAAAGCAATCCTGACCTCCGACTCCGAATGTGCGACTCCGGTGAGCCCGAAATGGCCAAGAGAGCAATCCAGTTCAAAGTACAGCCAGGATGGGTAGCAGTTGCCCCTTCCAGGCCACAAAACGATGACGAATAAAACAAAATACACCCAAAAACACAGGGCGTGTGGAACAAATGTCCTGATGACCGCTGTATGACTCTGTGATGTTTGAAACACACCTGGGTAAGTACGTGAACAGGAAAAGTTTGGAGGGATACGGGCCAGGAGCAGGCAGGTGGGACGAGGCGAGTTTGGGACTATGGTCGGCGCGAACTGGTTGGAACGAAGGGGGTCTGTTTCCCGTGCTGCACGGCTCGGTGAAAGATGGGGGAGGAGGCTGGACGGGACACGGAAGAGGCCGGAATTGTATTGCAGAGGCGGGAGCAGAGTTGGTTCAGAAAACCCAGCTCAGGGAGGGGGGGCGGGGGGCGATCGATCCACTGGTGGACCGGCCTTAGCTCCTGTCTTGCGTGCTCTTTTGTTGCTGGCGATTGAGGAGAAGGAAGCGTTCACAATCTGATTTAAGGAGTTGGCGGTTTACCGGGAATAGACGTTCGGTGTTTCTCATGGGACGGGAAAAAAAAAGCAGAGATTACTTTTTAATAAAGTCAACCACATTGGCTGTGGGGGTGTGGAGTCACATGTAGGCCGGACGAGATAAGGATAGCGGCTTCCTTCCCTAAAGGACCCCCCCCCCAGATGCGCTTTTCCAACAATCATCATCAGACTCTTAATTCCCAACAGCGACTGAATCCAAACTCCCACCTTCTGCCACGGGCGGGATTCGAACCCAGATTCCCAGGACACGACCTGGGCGGCTGGATTAGCAGTCCGGCGATGGTAGCACAGGAGCCACTGCCTCCCCGCTACAGGGACAAGGGTAAAAACTTAGAGCAGGTTGAGCGATCACAGATGGGAGTGAGTGAAGTCGGAGGTCGGGAGTGTGGCGCTGGGTCAGGCGGCTTCCGAGGAGCAGGAAAACCGACGTTTCGGGCATAAGCCCCTTCATCAGGAATCCATTCCCATTCCCGACTGAAGGGTTGACACCCGGAACATCGATTCTCCTGCTCCTCTGACCCCTTGCCGTGCCTTTCCCAGCGCCACACTCCCGACTCCGATCAAAGGGGGAAATGTTGCGAGACGGTTTTTGTCCAGTGGGAGGGAAGCAGAGGAGATACCTGGTCAGATTCTCTCAATCTCCGTGGCATAAAATCTCCAAGAGCATTGTTGGGAGGTTGGGGGGGGGCGGGGAGCAACATCGCAGTCAGGAAATAGCCATTTGGAAAGTCCGGGAGACGAATCTGTTTTCAGAGACATGGAAAAGACTCACTCGCCCACAGAGCTCTTCGGTTATCAGAACATTAATCTCGATGACTGGGCTGGAATTTTCAGCCAGAAGCCCTTCAGCAGGAATCCTTTTGCCCGAAACGTCGATTTCGAAGCTCCTTGGATGCTGCCTGAACTGCTGTGCTCTTCCAGCACCACTAATCCAGAGTCTGGTTTCCAGCCTCTGCAGTCATTGTTTTTACCTTCTGGAAGTTCAGCCAGACAGACTCCTGCCGGTGACGAGGAACAGCATAAACGCTATCGTTGCGGTCACTCGTGGTCCTGCTGGTGTGTCAGCAGGTGGGACGCACAAGTGAATTCCTTCCCACCCTCGGCGCAGGTGAAGGGCCTCTCCCCGGTGCGGACCCGGTGGTGGGTGAGCAGCGTGGGACAACCGGGGTGAATCCCTTGCCGCACTCCGGGCAGGCGAACGGCCGCTCCCCGGTGTGAGGGCGCCGATGAATTTCCAGCTGAAATGGGTCACTGAAACCCCCTTCCCGCAGTCCCCCCCCGCACTTCCAGGATCTCTCCCCGGAATGGGCGGCACAGTGGTTAGCACTGCTGCCTCACAGCGCCAGAGACCCGGGTTCAATTCCCGCCTCAGGCGACTGACTGTGTGGAGTTTGCACGTTCTCCCTGTATCTGCATGGGTTCCCTCTAGTTTCCTCCCACAATACAAAGATGTGCAGGTCAGGTGAATTGGCCATGCTAAATTGCCCATAGTGTTAGGTAAGGGGTAGATGTAGGGGTATGGGTGGTTTGCGCTTCGGCGGGTCGGTGTGGACTTGTTGGGCCGAAGGGCCTGTTTCCACACTGTAAGTAATCTAATCTAATGCCTGCACTTCTGTTTTAGACAGAGCTGATGACTGGCTGAAGCCCTGTCCACAGGCGGGGCACACGTATGGGTCTCTCTCCGTTGCAAACGGCACTGTCTCCTTCCATGTTCAAAACCTGACCAGCGCTCAGGTTTGGTCAACGCGGCGGACCCCTCAGCCGTTTGTCTTCAGTTTTCCCGTTGGCAATTTGTCTAATGCAACACCCTGCAAACTTCATTTAAAACAGAAATAGAAGAGTGAGTGGGAGACAGCCGACGAAAAGACAAAATAACTTTACACAGAGGGCGGTAGGTGCCTGGATGCGTCTGCACAGATGCATGAGTAGTTGGGGAGCAGAGGGGTACAGATGTTTAGGAACTGGGCGACAGGTTTAGACAGTAGATTTGGATCGGCTCAGACTAGGAGATCTTGGTTCTTTGAAAGGAGGTTGTTAAGAGTCGAGCTGATTGAACTTGATCAATTTGCAGGCCTGGGACTGGGAAGCAATGACTATGAAAAGGTGCCGGACTGTCATCTGACTGATACCCAGACTGAGCATACACTACCCAGGACACCCGCACCAATCAACCACACTGCCCTGTGGCCCAACATTTCAACTCCCCCTCCCACTCTGCCGAGGACATGGAGGTCCTGGGCCTCCTTCACCGTCGCTCCCTCACCACCCGACGCCTGCCTCATCTTCCGCCTTGGAACACTTTAACCCCAGGGCATCAATGTGGATTTCACCAGTTTCCTCATTTCCCCTTCCCCCACCTCACCCCAGCTCCAACCTTCCAGCTCAGCACTGTCCCCATGAACGATCCTACCTGCATATCTTCCTTCCCACCTATCCACTCCACCCTCCTCTCTGACCTATCACCTCCATCCCCACCCCTATTCAACTCTTTGCTACCTTCCCCCCCCCCCCCCCCACCCAATTTATCTCTCCACCCTGGAGTTTCCTGCCTCTATTCCTGATGAAGGGCTTTTGCCCAAAACGTCGATTTTCCTGCTCCTCGGATGCTGCCTGACCTGCTGTGCTTTTCCAGCACCACTCTGATCTAAACTCTGGTTTCCAGCATCTGCAGTCCTCACTTTTGCCTACACGACACGTAGGCTTCCATAGGAAGAGAGGTATAGATATGGGGATAGAGAAAGTAGGAAAGACAGATAGAGAGGAGAGAGGGAGAGACAAAAAGAGTCACACTTCCCCTTTGGTCCAACCAGTCTATGCTGACCCTAAGCCCAAACTAAACTAGTCCCCACCTGCCTGCTCCAGGCCCATAATCCCTCCAAATGTTTCTTATTCACATATCCATCCAAATGTCTTTTAAACATTGTCACTGTCCCCACATTCACCACTTCCGTGAGAAGTTCATCCCACACTCGATCCACTCTCTGCGTAGTAACATTGCCCCTCGTATTCTTTTGAAATCTTTCTTCTCTCACCTTAAAAATATGCCCCCAGTCTTGAAATCCCCCACCTTTGGGAAGAGACCCTTTTGTAAACCTCTGTAAGGTCACCCCTCAAGGTCCTATGCTAAAGTCAAAAAGGTCCCAGCCTCTTCTTCAAACTCAAACCCTCTGTTCCTGGCAACATTCTGATAAATCGTTTCTGAACCCTCTCCAGTTTAATAATACCCTTCCTGTGACAGGACAACCAGAACTGGATGCAGTACTGCAGAAGAGGCCTCACTAATGTCCTGTACAACCTCAACGTGACGTCCCCAACTCCTATACTCAAAGCTCTGAGCAATTAAGGCAAGCGTGCTAAAACGCTTTCTTAACCGCCCTGTCTACATTTGAATCAAACTTCGAAGAAGTGTACCTGAATGCTTGGGTACCTGTGTTCTTCAACACTGCTCAAGGCCCTGCTTTTAATTGTATAAGTCTTGTCCTTGCTTGTTTTACCAAAATGCAACACCTCGCGCCTATCCAAATTAAACTCCATCTGCCCCTCCTGAACCCATTGACCCAATTGATCAAGATCTCATTGTAATCTTAGGTAACCTTTGATAAGCTCCTCAAAAAGCTCAATCAAGCTTGTGAGACACTGCTTCCCTCGCACAAAACCTCGCTATCCCCCATCATTACTCGCTTCTCCAAATGCATATAAATCCTCTCTTTCAGAATCAACATCTTACCCACCACCAAGGTTAGACTCACAGGTCTAGAGTTCCAAGGCTTCTCCTGATAACCTTTCTTTAACAAAGACGCAACATTAGCCACTCTCCAATCATTCAGCACCTCAGCCGTAGTTGTAGATAACGCAAATGTACAAAGTTAAAAATCACACAACACCAGATATTATTGTCAAACAGGTTTATTTGAAAGTACAAGTTTTCGGAGCACTGCTCCTTCTTCAGGTGGGGCAGGATCAGAGGACACAGAGTTTATTGTAAAAGACCAAAGTGTCATACAACTGATGCAATGTATTGACCAAACCAAGATTGCTGTTAAGTCTTCAATCACGTAGAATGGGTATGCAGGTCTCTCTCTCTCTCCCACAGACACACACACATGTACAGATAAGTCGACAGGGTGAATTTGCATTTGCAGACTTGTATTTGCAGATACATTCCATTTTGTTCAAAGAGCACACAATATGTAGGCAGTCAGTCAATGTGGTATTTTGTAAATTCCTACTTTGGAAACAGAACCAGTCTGACTCAAGTTACAAATCGTACATCACCAGGTTATGGCCCAATAAGTTTATTTGGAAGTACTAGCTTGGAGTGCTGCTCCTTCATCATGTGGTTGCCAGACGCTCCGGAAGCTAGCACTTGCAAATAAACCTGTTGGACTATAACCTCGTAATGTGCGATTTTTCAATTTTGTCCACCCCAGTCCAACACCGGCATCTCAGTCCGACTCAAGACTGGGATACAGACAGAACATCACACCTTTAGTGCATTGTCTGAACTGAGATGTCACCGTTTTTAAAAAAAAACTGATAAAACGTTAGGTCATCTCAGGGATATAACCTGAAAGAAATTGTGGGATTTACACATTAATGCATCAAAACCTGCATCCCCGTTCTAAGTGATTAAAGACGTAATAGCAATCTAGGTTTCTTCAAGACACTGCATAAGTCGTCTGACACTTTGATTTTTCGCTTTGGACATTTGTGTCATCTATCACTATGGGAGAGGTGCTGAATGACTGGAGAGTGGCTAATTCCGTGTCCTATGTTCCTGACGAAGGAGCAGCGCTCCGAAAGCTTGCACTTTCAAATATAAACTGCTTGGACTACAACCTGGGCGTCGTGTGAGTTTTAACGTTGCCCACCCCACTCCAACAGCGGCAACTCCACATCGCAAACATACAGAGTCTTCCTCATCTCTGTCTTCAGTGGGCGACCCCATTCCTTCCCCCCCCCACGCCCACCCCCACCTCACTCTGAGATGATGCCCCAATGCCTCTCGACTCTCCCAGACAAGGGGTGGGGGGGTAACAACCCCCTCCACATCTCACTCTGTCAAACTCCCCACATGTTCCAGTAAAGGGCTCCCCTCATTCCTCTGAACACTGGTTGAGTGCGTCATGATTGCATTGAATGGCGGGGCGCAACCAAAGGGGCCGAGTGGCCTTACCTCTGCACCTGGACGCTCAGGGGGCGTGTGGTGAGGTTCACGGACTGACCACCCCAACTACCTTCCCATGAGGCCATTCGCTTCCGGGCATGCGCAGCTGGAAAGGCGGCGGCGGCGGCAACGACACTTGCCCCGCCCCCCACCCCCAGCCGCGCGTGCGCACTCAAAACCATGCCGGCGCAGAGACCGCGCGCGTGCGCAGTGCCTCCCGCCGCGGCCGTCACATAAAGATGGCGCCGAGGCTTCCGGCCGGAGAAAAACCGAGTCAACTTTCGCCGCAGAGACAATTTTAAAAAAAAAGGGGGGGCGTGTCCTCGCCTGTTTTGAGTTTAGGACGCGCGCCGGGCTGTTTACGAAACCTCCCAACCCCGAATTCCTCCTTCCGCTTCGGTTGGAGGACCGCGACGAACGGCTGGCCCTCCGACCAATCGGAACGGAGGAGTGTGAATGAGCGGCTGGCACTGCGACCAATCGGAACGGAGGAGTGTGAATGAGCGGCTGGCCCTCCGACCAATCGGAACGGAGGAGTGTGAATGAGCGGCTGGCCCTCCGACCAATCGGAACGGAGGAGTGTGAATGAGCGGCTGGCCCTCCGACCAATCGGAACGGAGGAGTGTGAATGAGCGGCTGGCCCTCCGACCAATCGGAACGGAGGAGTGTGAATGAGCGGCTGGCCCTCCGACCAATCGGAACGGAGGAGTGTGAATGAGCGGCTGGCACTGCGACCAATCGGAACGGAGGAGTGTGAATGAGCGGCTGGCACTGCGACCAATCGGAACGGAGGAGTGTGAATGAGCGGCTGGCACTGCGACCAATCGGAACGGAGGAGTGTGAATGAGCGGCTGGCCCTCCGACCAATCGGAACGGAGGAGTGTGAATGAGCGGCTGGCCCTCCGACCAATCGGAACGGAGGAGTGTGAATGAGCGGCTGGCCCTCCGACCAATCGGAACAGAGGAGTGTGAATGAGCGGCTGGCCCTCTGGCCAATCGGAGCGAAGTGAACGAGGAGTGACCTGTCTTCTGACCAATCGGGATGAACGGAGATGGAATACCATGCCAGCACATTGAAACAAGGTGGGAGGCTGGCGTGGTTTTGAGTGCGCACGCGCAACCGGAGGTGATGCCGCCGCCTTTCCAACTGCGCATGCCCGGAAGCGAATGGCCTCATGGAAGGGAGTTGGGAGGTCAGTCCATGTAGTTACATCACCGTTGACTCCGACTCCACCAGCTCCCCGACCAAGGGACAGTGCTCCGAAAGCTGCTTCTTCCAAAATAAACCTGTTGGACTGCAACCTGGTGTGTTGATCTTTAACCATCAGAACAAGGAATGACCCCGGTTGCAATGAATGAGCCTGCAGGAAGTTCAGGGCAGGACATTGGAAAGAGAGCGCCAAAAACAATGTTAAAACTGGCAACTAACACACACACGACACACACACACACAGGTCTGACTCCTTTTCGGTATAACTTCAAATGGAGAACCAGCAACAGGAGGAGGCTGATCGGCTTGTCTCAACCTTATGAACAAAAGAAGCTTCAGCGGCTAAAGCAGAGATTGCTGGAAAAAAAAACCTCAGCGGGCCTGGCAGCAGCTGTGCAGAGAGGTCCGATTTAACGTTTCCCAAACGTTAACTCCGATTTCTCTCTGCCGACGCTGCCAGGCCAGCAATCTTTTTTTTTGCTTTTAATTTACAGTATCTGCAGTTCATTGGGTTGTCACTAAGCTCCATCAGCGAGGGTTTCTTCTTAGAGGCGAGAATGGAGAAGGCAGGAGGAGAAGCCAGCGGGAGGAAGTAAACTTCAAAGCATTTCAAGAAAGATTCATCATGTGGTTTAATGAAGTGATGATTAATTTGGGTTTTATCCATAATATTAACCCATTGTAACCCATGAGATTTTTCTTAACATCGGCAGACACCAACTCCAAAAAACCCTAGTTCAATCCTACATGTGACTAATGGCAGAATCTAATTCTACGAGTTTATTGTGGACTCACTGGTTTCTTGATACTGTGGGTTAATTGGAAATTCTCTCCTGATCGCCTCTACCCACTGGGGCAGTCAAAACAGTCTCGAGTGAGGGCATCAGTTCCTGTGAAGCTTTGTGGCATTTTCTGCACTGGGACATTGGTGAGGTTTATTTGTCGGTGTGGGTCCGCTGGTGCTTCTGCAGGTTGACCGACCGGGTGAAAGCCTTGCCGCACTCGGAGCAGGAGTACGGCCTCTCCCCGGTGTGGGCGCGCCGGTGGTTCTTCAGGTTGGACAAGCGGGCAAATTCCATCCCGCAGTCGGCGCAGGCGAACGGCCGCTCGCCGGTGTGCACCCGCCGGTGCTCCTGCAGGTTGGACGACCGGGTGAACCTCTTGCCGCAGTCGGAGCAGGTGAACGGCCTCTCGCCGGTGTGCAGCCGCTGGTGGATCGCCAGGGTGGACGAGCCGGCGAACGCCTTCCCGCAGGTCGAGCAGGAGAACGGCCGCTCGCCGGTGTGGCAGCGCCGGTGGGCCTCCAGGTCCGACGGGTAGCCGAACGCCTTCCCGCAGTCGTCGCACTTCCAGAGCTTCTCCAGGGTGTGGCTGTGCTCGTGTTTCCACAGGCCGGAGCACCGACTGTAGGCCTGCCCGCACACGGAGCACAGGTAGCGTTTCTCCTCAGCCCGGACTGCGCCGTTCACCGCCATCTCCAGGTCTGATCGTGCCCAGGTGCCGAGAAACCCCGTCCGATCCTGACGTTCGAGTTTCCCCGACTCCAAATCCCCCTCTTCCAATAATCCGTGAAACTGTTTTAAAGCAGAGAAAAATTAAGGGGAGGGGGGGGTGAAAGAGAAGCCACAAGAGTATAAGCTAAGTCTCTGAAATTGAGCTGAATGAAGGAGCAGGAAAATGTCATCATAATAATTCATAAAAAAGAGGAGCAGACTGTGCAGGACTTTGGTGAGGCCTCTTTTGGAGTACTGTGTCCAGTTCAGGTCACTCTGCTACAGGAAGGATAGAAAAGATTTACCAGGATGTTTCCGGGCCTGGAGAGTTTGAGTTAGAAGGAGAGGCCAGGAGTTTTTTTTCACTGGAGCGTAGGAGGTTGAAGGGTGACCTGATAAAGAGTTTTATAAAATCACGTGGGATACAGATTAGGTAAACGAAGGGGTCTTTTCCTGTGAGTGGGGTCTTTCAAAACTAGAGCGCATATTTTTAAAGTATGACAAGGAAGATTTAAAACAGACATGAGGGTCAATTCAGTTTTACACAGAGAGTGGTTTGTGTGTGGAATGATCTTCCAGAGGAGGAAGTGGTGGATGCGGGTACAGTTAAAAGATATTTGGATAAACAAGGTTTGGAGGGATATGGGCCAGGAGCAGGCAGGTGGGACTAGTTTAGCTTGGGATTAATGGCCGGCCTGGACTGGTTAAACCGAAGGATCGGTTTTCGTGCTGTATGACTTTATGACTATGAAAGAAGAAATTCTTACTTAGTTCAGTCTTAAATTGGGACCTCTGTATTTGTGAGACAACGCAGCCTGGTCCTGGACTCTGCCACGAGGGGAAACAGCACCTATTCAGTCAGAGAGTTACACAGGGGGTGTACAGCACAGTCACAAGGCAATTATCCACAGCAGGGATGGTCTTAATAAACCTTCTCGGAACTGGCCCCCAGTGAAAAATATCTGTCCTGAAATAAAGAGAACTGCTCACAGTACTTCAGAGACAGTTACAGCAAGACTTCCTTACTCCTGTGCTCAAATAATGGTCCAGTATCTACCACTTGCATGCCTGATTACCTGTTACAACGAGGAGAGAGTGAGGACTGCAGGTGCTGGAGAAGTCAAGAGTCGATAAAGTGTGGCGCTGGAAAAAGTAGCGACTGTGCTTTTTTCAGCATTACACTTTATCGACTCTGATTACCTGTTGCCTCCAATGTGCCAGCTTTCAGTGTTTCACGACTGAAAGATGAACTTTGTTTCACCTCACGCAAACTGGATGCATCGCGAGGAAGCGATTATAGTCCGACCTTTCCGGTTTTTGCAAGGATAAAATGTGAGAATACCACTTGCGGTTTCATCATCTCCCCAGGAACTTGCATGGAGTAAAGGAAAAGCCTTGCAACTTTTGGAGGCATCTTGCTCACTAAAACTTAGGCATGGAAAGACTGACTCCAGGGAAGGGATGGCAAGCAACCAGTCGTCTATATGTCCCTCTTCCTTTTAAAACCAGGCCATAAACCTCCCTCCCTCACCTCGAGGTCTGACCTGCTCACAGCTGATGCTGCAATGACTTTCATTCCTTGTTTAAAACAGCGGGCAAACCCTCTCCTTTCCAGAGCATGGCCTACTGTTGCAGCAGCAAATCACTGCAGAATTGTTGGCATCCGTGCTGAACAGAACAAATGTTGGAAATCACAGCGGGTCAGACAGCAGCCGTGGAGAGAGAGAGAGAGCAAGTTTCGAGTCTCGCGGACTCTTCTTCAGAGCTGGTCGAGTGTGGAGGGGACAGCAGTTATGCTACAGCTGGAGGGGAAAAAAAAAATGCTGATAGTTCAGGTTAAGTGATCGGAATGTGAGAATAACAGAACAATGGTCTGTCTACCTGCCGGAGCTGGGTGAGGGAGAGGAGACAGGACATGGTGACAGAGAATGTAACAAGCAAAGATGTCGTCCTTTGTATACATAAAAATAAAATCTTTAGTTATCTCAGGGCAGTGTTCTGCAAGAAGTTTGCATTTAGTCAATCAAAACCTGCATCTCCTTTCTAACTGATTAAACATTTAAGGGTAAGGAACCGTTTTAAGGTTTGTTCAATACATTCACATGAGGTCATTGAATCATAGAGATGCACAGCACGGAAACAGACCCTCCGGTCCAACTCATCCATGGCAGTCAGATAGATATTCTAACCTAATTTGGTCCGATTTGCCAGCAGTTACCCCATATCCTGCTAAACTCATCGTATTCATGTCCCCATCCAGATGCCTTTTAAATGTTGCAACTGTACCAGCCTCCACCACTTCAACTGACAGCTCATTCCATACATGTACCACCCTCTGTGTGAAAATGTTGCCCCTTAGGTCCCTTTTATATCTGTCCCCTCTCACCCTAAACCTATGCCCTCTAATTCTGGACTCCGCAAATCCAGGGCAAAGATTTTGTCTATTTATCCTATCCATGCCCCTCATGATTTTATAAACCTCTATAAGGTCACCCCTCAGCCTCCGACGCTCCGGGGAAAACAGCCCCGGCCTGTTCAGCCTCGCCCTGTCGCTCAAACCCTCCAACCCTGGCAACATCCTTGTAAATCTTTTCGGAACCCTTTCAAGCTTCACAACATCTTTCCGATAGCAGGAAGACCAGAATTGCACACGATATTCCAACAGTGGCCCTAACCAATGTCCTGTACAGCCGCAACATGACCTCCCAACTCCTGTACTCAATACTCTGACCAATACGGGAAAGCATACCAAACACCTCCTTCACTATCCCATCGACATGCGACTCCACTTTCAAGGAGCTATGACCCTGCACTCCAAGGTCTCTTCGTTCAGTAACAATCCCTAGGATCTTACACAATTAATTGTAAGTCCTGCCCTGATTTGCCTTTCCCAAAATGCAGCCCCTCACATTTATCTGAATTAAACTCCATCTGCCACTCCTCAGCCCATTGGCCCATCTGATCAAGGTCCTGTTGTAATCTGAGGTAATCTTCTTCGCTGTCCACTACACCTCCAATTTTGATGTCATCTGCAAACTTACAAACTATACCTCCTATGTTCACATCCAAATTATTTATATAAATGACAAAAAGTAGTGGAGCCAGACCCTTGTGGCACTCCACTGGTCACAGGCCTCCAAGTCTGAAAAACAACCCTCCACCACCATCCTCTGTCTTCTACCTTTGAGCCAGTTCTGTATCCAAGTGGCTAGTTCTCCCTGTATTCCATGAGATCTGACCCTGCTAATCAGTCTCCCATGGGGAACCTTGTCGAATGCCTTCCTGAAGTCCATATAGATCACATCTACCACTTTGCCTTCATCAATCCTCTTTGTTGCTTCTTCAAAGCACTCAATCAAGTTTGTGAGACATGATTTCCCACGCACAAAGCCATGTTGACTATCCCTAATCAGTCCTTGCCTTTCCAAATACATGTACATCCTGCTCCTCAGGATTCCCTCCAACAACTTGCCCACCACCGATGTCAGGCTCACCGGTCCACAGTTCCCTGGCTTGTCCTCATCACTTTTCTTAAAGTCTTCTAGCACATGACCTGTGACCATCGATGATATAAATATCTCAGTAAAGGGCCCAGCAATCACTTCCATAGCGTCCCACAGAGTTCTAGGGTACACCTGATCAGGTCCTGGGGATTTATCCACCTTTATTCATTTCAAGACATCCAGCACCTCCTCCCCCTGTAACATGGACATTTTTCAAGATGCCACCATCGATTTACCCACATTCTATATCTTTCATGTCTTTCTCCACATTAAGCTCTGGTGCAAAATACTAATTTATTGTCTCCCCAATCTCCCGTGGTTCCACATGGAGGCTGCCTTGCCGGTCTCGGAGGGGCCCTATTCTCTCCCTAGTTACCTTTCTGTTCTTAATGTATTTACAGAATCCCATTGGATTCTCCTTAACCCTATGGCCAAAGCTATCTCATGTCCCCTTTTTTTGCCCGCTTGATTTCCCTCTTAAGTACACGCCTACTGCCTTTATAGTCTTGTAAGAATTCACTGGATCTCTGCTCTGTACCGGACATATGCCTCCTTCTTTTTCCTAATCAAAACCTCAATTTCTCTAGTCATCCAGCATTCCCTCCACGACCAGTCGTCCCTTTCATCCTAACAGGAATGTATCGCCTCTGGACTCTCGTTATCCCATTTCTGAAGGCTTCCCATTTTCCAGCCGTCCCTTTACCTGCGAACATCTGCCCCCACTCAACGTTTGACAGTTCTTGCCTAATACTGTCAAAGTTGGCCTTCCTCCAATCTAGAATTTCAAAAGTTAGATGCGGTCTATCCTTTTAAAACTGAGAGAATTATGGTTGGGGGGCCCCAAAGTGCTCCCTCGCTGACACCTCAGTCACCTGCCCTGCCTTATTTCCCAAGAGTAGGTCAAGTTTTGCACCTTCTCCAGTCGGTGCATCCACGTACTGAATCAGAAAATTATCTTCCACACACTTAATAAACTCCTCTCCGTCTAAACCCGTAACACTATGGCAGTCCCGGTCTCTGTTTGGAAAGTAACATCCCCCGACCATGACTACCCTATTATTCTTGCAGATAGCCGAGATCTCCTTACAAGTTTGTTTCTCAATTTTCCACTGAGGATTGGAGGGAGCTCTGGCGTACAATCCGAAGAAAGAGATCGTCCCTTTCTTATTTCTCAGTCCCCCCCAAATAACTTCCGGAGGGGTATTCCCAGGAATAACCTCCCTAAGAACCGCCATAATGTGATCCCTTATCAAAAAGGCCACTCCCCCTCCTTTCCTGAACCCCTTTCTATCCTTCCTAGGGCATTTGTACCCTGGAATATTCATCTGAGTTGGATGACCCTTTGATCTTTTGCTTCGATAATTCTGTCTCTGAAACCTCCTCTCTCGTGATACCTGAAAAAGGACCGATACTTCGAAAGCTAGTGCTTTCAAATAAACCTGTTGGGACGAGAACCTAGTGTTGTGTGAGTTTTGAGTGAAAAGAGAGGGAAGTAGTAGGGGAATGTAACAAGTAAAGCTTAAAAGGAAGGGAAGGGAAGGAACAGGAGTCGGTTCACGATTTGAAGGCGTTGAACTCAATATTAAGGCCAGAAGGCGGTGAAAGTACCGAGTCCGAAGGCGAGATGTTGCTGCCCTGGTTTGCGCTCTGATTCGCTGGAACATTGCAGCAGGTCAGGGACAGGCAAATGGGCACACATCCTGCACTATAGGCAACGGCAATCGGTCTGTTAGAGGGGATAGCTGTAATGTTTAGTCAAAACCACGCTTGCCAAAATATCTCATGATTTCCAGTCAGTTTTAGGTCCGAGGAATTCTGTCAAAGCCATTTACTTTACTGTCCTTGCCAATATTTGCCCTCACCCAATGACACACGTTTACAAACTCACTCTCGGTAAGATTTATCATCAAATTAGATGGCATAGCACAATTGGAAGCCTTTAGTTAAACACTTACATATTCCTCCCAGGCACTGCTGTATATTAATGCCTAATCCAAGTAAACTACACAGGTCGGAACACGAGTTAAGACTTGGTTCGCGAGTCTTTGGAAAGTAGCTGAAGCATTGGTGACACGAGTTTTATGTCATCCCATTCGGCTTACAGGGGCCGATATCTCCAGAACGGTCCTTGCCAAATTCCTTCTGTGCATCCATCTTGATCAGGATGGAAGCACTGCCAACCCTGATCAATACAATCTGATTATTCAGGCAGGAGTCTGGTCTTCATCACTGCATCATGTCTTGTAATCAATGTGGAATCCAGAGGACGTTTTGCTTTTGACACTAACACAAGAGACACCCAGTTGTCAGTAGATTGAACTGGGTTCAATCAGGGCACTTTCTAACATGCCAATGTCACTGCATTTCAGGCAGAAACGTCAAGCACCTTGCTTCATCGGTGTAGATCTCCTCAATTTCAACATCACTCCTGGCTGAGATTTTTCCAAGGCTCCTCAAATTGCAGAAAGGACCTCACTAGATTCTCCTGTTGGCCCGTCTCCATGTCTGAAACTAAGTTGTACATCAGTCCCAGCAGTTCAGGGGCTGCCTGGGTTCAGCTCGCGAGGGGTCAATATCACATTCTACTGCAGCGGTTCGGGAAGGGGACACACTCTGTGCGACAACTGGGAATGGGCGGCATAAACTACTATCACAGATAAATGTTAAAATAAAGACAGAGATGAGATACAGGCCCAAATATAAAACAGTTAGGACGAGACGATAGCCCCAGTGATATTATCGCTGGACTGTTAATCCAAAGACAAAAATGTGTTGCTGGAGAAGCACAGCAGATCAGGCAGCATCTGAGGAGCAGCAGAATCGACGATTCGGATATGAGCCCTTCATCAGGAATGAGGCTTGTGGGCCAGGGCTGAGAGATAAATGGGACAGGGGGAGGGGGAAGGTAGCGGAGAATGCGAGAGGTAGATGAAGGTGGGGGGGGGGGGGGGAAAGAAGGCGATAGGTAGAAGAGGAGGGTGGAGCCGACATCTGGGAAGGACGACGGACAGGTCAAGGAGGTGGTGCCAGGTTGGAACTGGTATAAAAGGTGGAGGGAGGGGAAATGGGGAAACTGGTGAAATCCACATTGATCCCGTGTGGTTGCAGGGTCCCAAGGGTGTCCTTCCTCCAGGTGTCGGGTGGTTAGGGTTTGGTGATGGAGGAGGCCCAGAACCTGTACGTCCTCGGTGGAGTGGGACGGGGAGTTGAAGTGTTCAGCACCGGGGCGGTGGGGTTGGTTGGTGCAGATGTCCCAGAGATGTTCTCTGAAACGATACGCAAGTCGGCATCCTGTCTCCCCACTGTACAAGAGACCACATCAGATGTAACGGATACAGTAGGTGACATTTGTGGAAGTGCAGGTAAATTTCTGTCAGATGTGGAAGGATCCTCTGGGGCCTTGGACGGAGGTGAGGTGGGAGGGAGGTCTGGGCACAGGTTTTGCACTTCTTGTGGTGGCTGGAGAAGGTACCAGGAGTGGGATGTGGGCTGGTGGTGGTGGGGGGCATGGATCTGACAAGGAAGTCGCAGAGGGAATGGCCTCTCCGAAACGCTGATAGGGATGGGGAGGGAAAATATATCCACTAATGGTGGAGGAGGATGACGCTATGTGTATGGAGGTTGCTAGGGTAGAAGGTGAGGACTGAGGGGGCCCTGCCCTTGTTGCATTACAGGGGGCGGGGTGGGAGGAGGTGCAGTGCAGGTAGCTGTGGGAGTCGGTGGATTTGTAGGAGATGTCCTTGGTTGGTCGGTTACCGGAGGTGGAGATGGAGAGGTCCAGGAAGGGGAGGGAAGTGTCCAAGATGGTCCAAGTAAATTTGACATGGGGATAAAATGTGTAAGTGAAGTCAAAGAAGTGTTCAGCCGATACAGTCATCGATGTAGCGGAGGAAAAGGTGGGGGATGGTGCCAGTGTAATTGAGAGACCCCAGCGATATTCTGAGGACCTAGGTTCAAATCTCGCCATGACATTTGAGGTCGATAGAAATGACCACAAATCTACAGCCAATTGTTGAAAGGAAACTGCCATCCTTCACTGGCCAGGCTGACGTGAGTGTCCAGACTCCCACAGCAACGTGGCTGACTCTAAACCACCCTGTGGAGCACTTCGGGATGGGGGCAATCCAGACTGGCCAGTGATAACCAACCTCCCGCGGGTGAAAAAAGAAATGGTCCAGACCTTCCTCCCCCCCAAAGGTAAAGCAGTGAACGTTGTCCCTGCAGGAAGTAAATATAAAACCAGGTATCAATCTGAGGAACGCCAATCCACAAGAGGGGAAAGCTGGAGGATGGGCAGAGGGGGTGGGGGGATGGGGCAGAGGATGGGGGGATGGGGCAGGGGATGGGGGTGGGGAGGACGGGGCAGAGGATGGGGGTGGAGGGACAGGGCAGGGGGGGTGGAGGGATGGGGCAGAGGGGATGGTGGGATGGGGGTGGGGGGGGGGGGGAGGATTCAGTTGTGAACTTGCTGGTGCCGCAGCAAGTGGGCCGACCGGGTAAACCGCTTGCCGCACTTGGCGCAGGCGAACGGACGCTCCCCGGCGTGGGTGCGCCGGTGCCGCTGCAGGTGCGACGACCAGGTGAAAGCCCGGCCGCAGTCGGCGCAGGCGAACGGCCGCTCGCCGGTATGGGTGCGCCGGTGCTGCAGCAGCGTGGCCGAGCGGGGGAACCGCTTGCCGCACTGCGGGCAGGGGAAGGGCCGCTCGCCGGTGTGGCTCTGCTCGTGCTTCATCAGGCTGCCGGAGTCAGCGAAGGCTTTGCCGCAGCGGGAGCAGACGAAGGGCCGCTCGCCAGTGTGGGCCCGCCGGTGCCGCGACACGTCGGTGCTCCGCCGGAAGCTCTGCCCGCAGTCAGGGCACCGGAACGCCCGCCGGCCGGAGTGGAGGTGCCGGTGCCGCGACAGGTTGGACGAGCAGGTGAACGCCTTGCCGCACTGCCCGCAGGCGAACGGCCGCTCCGGGTCGGCAGCCCGCTCGACCGGGGCGGGCGGGGGAGCGGGGGGCGGGGGGGCAGGGGGCGGGGGCTGGCTCAGCCCGGCTCCGCACTCAGAGCAGGCGCCGGGCCGCGGGGGCTGCTGGGCGGACACCTCCCGGCCCTTCCCACAGCGGGGGCACTTAGAGCGCCTCCCGGGGGCGTGAACCCGCTGGTGCGACTGCAGGTTGGCGAGCCTGATAAACCCCCGCCCACACTCGGGGCAGGTGAAGGGTCTCTCCCCGGTATGAGTGCGCCGGTGGACTTCCAGTTCAGACGGGGCTCTGAAACCTTTGTAACAGTCCTCACACTTCCACGGCTTCTTCATGGTGGGGTCTCTCTCTCTCTCTCTACTCGGTTCGTGCTTTTGCCTCGACGTGGTGGGGGTCTCTCTCTCTCTATGCGATTCGTGCTTTTGCCTCGACGTGGTGGGGGTCTCTCTCTCGCTCTCTCTCTCTACGCGGTTCGCGCTTTTGCCTCGATGTGGTGGGGGTCTCTCTCTCTATGCGGTTCGTGCTTTTGCCTCGACGTGGTGGGGGTCTCTCTCTCGCTCTCTCTCTCTATGCAATTCGTGCTTTTGCCTCGACGTGGTGGGGGTCTGTCTCTCTCTCTCTACTCGGTTCGTGCTTTTGCCTCGATGTGGTGGGGGTCTCTCTCTCTATGCGGTTCGTGCTTTTGCCTCGATGTGGTGGGGGTCTCTCTCTCTATGCGGTTCGCGCTTTTGCCTCGACGTGGTGGGGGTCTCTCTCTCGCTCTCTCTCTCTACGCGGTTCGCGCTTTTGCCTCGATGTGGTGGGGGTCTCTCTCTCTCTACGCGGTTCGCGCTTTTGCCTCGATGTGGTGGGGGTCTCTCTCTCTCTACGCGGTTCGCGCTTTTGCCTCGACGTGGTGGGGGTCTCTCTCTCGCTCTCTCTCTCGCTCTCTCTCTCTACCCGGTTCGCGCTTTTGCCTTGACGTGGTGGGGGTCTCTCTCTCTCTACGCAGTTCGCACTTTTCCCTCGACGTGGTCGGGGTCTCTCTCTCTCTCTCTCTACTCAGTTCGCGCTTTTGCCTCGACGTGGTGGGGGTCTCTCTCTCTCTATGCGATTCGCGCTTTTGCCTCGACGTGGTGGGGGTCTCTCTCTCTCTCTCTCCGCGGTTCGCGCTTTTTCCTCGACGTTGGGTGGTGGGGACAACCAGCCAGTGTTTAGCGTGTTCCCCCCCCACCGGCAGCTCGAACCTGTGGGGTGGACACTCACCCCTTGACGAACAGGCGAAGCTCTGCTCGGACAGAGACGACAGGTCGCTTTCCTCCTGGCCCTGAGAGGTGCGATGTTTTCTCGGGCGGGGCAGTGTAACACCGGGCCACAGTCGCCGAGCCGGAATGCTCACTTCGGGCGGTGCGCTTTTCCAGACGGGCTGGTGGTTGAAGGAGTTTCCCAGCGAGGCAATTCACCTGCCGCACCCAAACGGCTCAGTGACACGCAGCTCCTGACAAAATCCGAGCGACCGGCTCACGTTGTTGCCTTGTCCGTCCTCCCCTTTTTTCATCCACTGCAAAAGGAGGTTACAGGAATCACCGTCAGTGCGTGGTGAAAATTCAGAACGGACAATTCCACATCCACGCAAAGTTCCCTCCAAAGCTGTGCCACGTCAGGCCGACTGGCTGCGCTAAATTGCCCCGTAGTGTCCACAGGGCAGGTCAGCTTGTGTGAATTGCAGGGACACAGAGTCGGGGGGGTGGGGGGAGGGATTGGGCCTGTGCGTGATGATCTTCGCAGGGTCGGGTGGACTCCATGGGCTGAACGGCCTACTCCCACACTGTAAGGGTCCTATGAACGTCAAAAACACACTCCCTTCAAAAGTCGCAACAGTGTGTACCATCTACAAGACGCACTTGTGGGATATAGGTAAATTAATGTTACTTCTGCAATTCTGCAATTCCATTTTGCAAAGTAAATGAACTCACACCGGTGTGTAATTGTTTTGGCCAAGAGCTGAGTCAACAAGAATAGAAACGATGTGGAGGAAATATATAAAATTGTTTTTATATTAGCTAACATTGTATGCCAGAAAGAAACGTGACTACAAAACAATGATAGACATTACGGGCAAATAGATAAGATGTTGTGAGGGGAGGAAGTTAAGCTAGATACGCCTGTACAAACAGTAGGTATAAACATCTGTTTCCCACTTTTACAGAAACACAGGAACAAACCCCAATTAAAAGGGCTTAGTGATAAGATGCTGTGAGGGAAAGGTACAGATGAAGGGGGTAGATAATGATGAAGAAAGAATATGCCTAACAATGACCTACAGTGGGATGAGGTCAAATAGCCTTGTGAGGCCAGAAATAAGCATTTTATCACAGACAAGGCCGGATAAGGCAAGAGACAAACAGGGGTAATGGGGGCCGGTCTTAGGGAAGTGGAAGATGTAAGCAGGGGAGGAGCAATGTAAAACAAAAGAAACCAAACTATATAAATGTTGTGTATGAATTGAATTGGGTGTGTGTCTGTCCTCTGCCTTATAGACACTGGACATCACACCCACTTGCAAGAGTAAAATAAATGACACGACTGATTCAGATCTTGTCTGGGACTGAAATTATTGAAGTGAGTGAGCTTTGTTTCTCACACACTGAAGGCTCCTTATGTGATATGAACGAGTTAACTTGCTCTGCCGACCTGAGGAAATGGGATGTCCTGACACTAGGTTGGGATGCCTCTGGCTTACAGATGGACTGTAAGAAATTGCATTCTCATCTCCTCTGCAGAGCCATTTACATGGCCAATTCCGTACCATTCAAAAGCCTATTTACATTTTCATCCTCCAATCAGAAGGCAGTAATAACATTATAGCTGGAATTCTGATTACACCCTGCAGTTTTAAAAATATATATACACAGTATATACAATTCACACCAGATCTGGCCACTGAGGGATGTGACATTGTTTCTGGAGGTCAGGTGGTCACTGTATTGTGTCACGAGTGACATGTGACTGGGGGTCGTCTTGTGGGCTTCACTGACTGTGATGTAAAGATTTAGTCTAAAGGAAGGACCGTTTCTTTTGTTCAGGGAGAGCTTCCCTCGACACGCCTGGCGAGGAGCGTTCAGCGTTTCTCCAAAGATGGTGTTGTACTGTGCTGAATAAAATTTTGCTGGTCCACAGTGTGTGGTGTGTCAGGGCCTCGGGACATCAAGAGCCTAATGCTTAGAGCGCACTGTCCAACCCCACTTCCACCGAGGTGCAGCAGGTACACTGGAACACTGCCCCCTTCAAGTTCCCCTCCGAGCCACTCACCACGCTGACTTGGAAATATAATCGCCGTCCTCTCTCTGCCTGTGGGTCAAAAGCTCCCTCCTGAATAGAACAGTGGGCCAACGTACAAGAAAGCAGCTCACTGCCAGACTCATGGACGTGGATATCGCTGTGCAGGGAATTCAGTGACTGTTTCTAGGTGCCCTTAAGGTGACAGCAGTAAGCTGCTTTCTTGAACCTGCAGAGATATATATATATACACACACACACACACACACACACACACACACTCGTGTGTGTATTCATCAATGATATATACACATTTATCAAGGGTCACCCTACCCCAGAGCGGCAGAGACTGCAGTTTCCGAGTTACAGGGGATTGCAAATAACCTGGCCGCCATTCCTAACCAGGTCCCAGTGAAAGATTCCTGCTCGCAGAGAGTGTGCACAATATGAACATCTGTCTCCTGCCAGTTGCATTCTGTCTCAATGGAATGACTGGCAACTAATCTGCTGAGTTAGTATTCAAAACGGTAGTCCGTGGGCAGAGGGCTCGGAGCCGATTTACCACGATTTTGCCCAAAATGCAGAGTTTGAACTATGGGGAGGTCACCTTACTGAGATTTATAAAATAGTCGGTGTGGGGGGGGGGGGGGGGGGTGGGGAAGATCTGGTTTAAATAAGGTGAACGGCAGATGTCTTCTCCCTAAAGTGGGAGATTTTCAAGACGTGAGGGGCATATTTTCAAGGTGAGAGGAGAAAGATTTTAAAAAGATTTTTAACACAGGAAACGGTGGAATGAATGCCTTGAGAAAGTGGTGGATGCAGGTACATAGTCACTAACGGTTAAAAGACATAAGAATTCCTAAGGGGCAGGACAGGGTAAATGGTGAAAGGACATGTCGTGGAAAATTAACATTTACTGTGAAATCTGAAAGAGAATACTTTGCTAAAGGTTTTAAGTAGGCAGCCTGACTTTGCTGAATTTTGGAAGCAGACAGCTTGGCGTTGCAAGTCTCACAAACAGTCAGATTCAGCAAGAGTCAGGGAAAACATAAAGGGCAGTAAGCAATTACGTCAACAGCAAAGGAATGAGAAAACCAACACCATATGTGGAAAGCAGCACGAATGTTCCCAGTTCGTGTCCTTGAGCGTGTGATAAGGATAAGTGAAATGTAGTATAAAGAGAATATGTGAAAGTTGTTCAGGCCCCTTACATAAGGTGTTTTTGCCAAGTGTATTGGGGCCCCCTGCACAGATTACAATAAAGCCTTTTCTTTGCTCTTGCTAGCATTTGAGTCGAGTCGATTTAATTTCCACGACAGTAAACGTGGGGGCTTGTCTGGGATCCCGCGACTGGGTAAGGTTCTGAAGATTCCCAGGAGGCACAAGCGCCAGCGCCTTGAAGGTCTTTCACTTTGTCTCATGCGCTGAATTGGCCCCTTTACATGAGGGGACTGGGAATCTGTGGATCTCCCCAGTGCTCGGGTCCGAACCGAATAGGGTCGGGGTAAGAGTCGTGGCTTAAGTAATCCTAACACAGAGACTCATTCTAAGAGGATAAACAAAGCAGGAAGAGGCTCCAATGAACTTTCGCACGGTATTCGAGTAAAACTCAAAAAGAAAAGATTGCCGTCTCTATAGTGCTTAAGAGACAGCAAGTATAAGGGTGGTTTTAGACTTGGAACCACCACTGGCTGGGTTGGACTCGCCAAAGACATACCGGGTATGTGGTTTCTTGGTTTACAAAAAACCACGGCATTAAGACCGACATGCCCAATGCAAGAGGGGACCTCCGGAGGTAAAAGCAAGTCAAAGGGAAAAGATAACGGTATCACGCGAGAGAGAGAGAGAGAGAGAGAGAGAGCGCTGAACACTCTCCGGCAAGAGCAAACAAAGGGAGAGTCCACACAGGACTTAGAATGGCCAGTCAAAAATACAACACATGTTCAATAAATACAGCCCAGAGTCTGTAAAGCAGTTAGGATTCGTGGATTAAGGAATGTGGTTTTCTGGAGGAAGGAAGTTTTAGTAAAAGGCGGTTGGAGGAGGGGAGAGAGAGAAGGAGAAAAGGAAGGGAAAAATAGAACCTGTGAATTGGAGTGCTCATAACATGTGGGAGGCTGAGGCTAATATCAGGGAAAGGAAATCTCAAGTAAAAGACAGGTCAAATATGCATGCAAACGCTAGCGCACATGCAGATGCGCGTGGAAAACTGGGGATGGATTTGCTCAGTACCCCGACGTGCTTGCAGGTCATACAAAAAGAAGATTGATCAGTGCAGGCTGTAAAATACAACCCACGACCCCGACGTGTGTCTGGGAGTGGCGATTAAGCCAGAGCGTGATAGGTTCACTGAGCGATTCACTCGCCCTGGAAGCGAGTAACTATGCTAATCCTTTTAACACCGACCTTCCTGCTGGGGATATGCTGCACTGCACAGCACACATGCACCGCGATGGCCCTGGCAAATCATATGAGAAGGATCGTTTCAGGAGATTGGTTCAACCAGATCAGTTGTTATTGTCCGAATTTTATAGGAGTGATCACAGATGTACAGGCAGTGTGAACTTACCTGAAGTATCGGTGACGGCAATTAGACCCTATCTTCTTGATGTGGAAAGCTCTTTTCCGCATGTGTCACTGGCGAAGGTGTCCAGCGACAGGTGGCAGGGTCTGGGACCATGGGTACTAACAGCACAGAGAACGAAAGATTGGGTCTTCAGGGACGATGTGGGTATCTGGTTCAGTGCAGATATGCGGACATATAGGAAGAAACTAAATTGGCTAACTCAGGCAGCTAGGGCAGTCCAGGTAACTCCCGCTAGCCGTGAAGAGCCTAGGAAGGCATTTTCCTAAGGTCTTGGACCCGAGAGTTGTGGGCAAAAGGCAAACATGACGTGGGGCTCATACGAGGCTGTGAACCCATACAAATAACCCCGAAGTCTGAGTATCGTCCTTGCAGAGCACAATACCAGTTAAAACCCAAGACTGTGGAAGGAATTACTCCAGTCTTTGAGTCCCTCCTAAAGGCTGGAGCGATAATCCCCTGTGAAAACTCACCGGTGAGAACCCCCATTTATCCATTCAAAAAGGCAAACATTCCCGGTGAACCGGAGGAATGGAGGTTTGTTCAAAACCTGCCGGCAGTCAATAACGCTGTTATCCCACGTGCCCCAAATATTCCCAACCCCTATACTATACTGGCTCAAATTCCACCGGACAGTAAGTGGTTCTGGTGTTGTAGATTTAGCGAATACCTTCTTTAGTGCACCCAGAGAGTCAATTCTGGTTCGTTTTCTCATTTAAAGGGAAATCGTGTACTTTCACGTGACTTTGTCAAGGTTTCTGGGAGTCCCCAGCCATACATAATGAGGCTCCTCGCAGGGGTCTGGAGACTCTTGTTTCAAGTCCGGGGCCGAGAGGACCTTTGTTGAATTTAAAAAGGCCCTCCAAACTCCACCTGCACTGGGGATTCTGAATCCAAACAAGCCTTTTGTACAAACGGTAGGTGTAAAGCGTGGCTGCATGACACCTGTGGTGTTGCAGGATCATGGGGGAAAGATTGAGGCCGGTAGCTTACCTTTCGGCTAAACTAGACCCCATAGCGGCAGGATTGGCAAAATGCTTGCAAGCCGGGGCCGTGGCTGAAAAGGCCGTCGTAGCGTCCCGGGACATAGTCGGCTATGGTGAATTACCCCTACTGGTCCCACACGCAGTAACCTCACTGCTGGCCGAGCATAAAAGAGGACACATATGTCGGCACCACGTCGGCTCAGATACAATACTGTGTTATTGGAGATGCCTAACATTACAATAAAGTGAGGTAATGCCCAGCAGACTTACAAGGCCAGTAAACTACCATCTCAACAGTCAAGGAATGAGAAAAACAACTCCATATATGGAAAGGAACTCGAATGTTCCAGGCTCCTGGCCTTGAGGTGTTGATGAAGAGAAGTGAATTATAGTATAAAGGAAATATGGGAAAGCTATCAGGTGCCCCATACGTGAGGTGTTTTGCAAATGTATCGGGTCCCTTTGCAGAGGTCTAAAATAAACTTTTTCTTTGCTCTTGCCAGCATTTGAGTCGAGTCGATTTAATGTCCACGACAGCTACTTGCTTGAAATATCTTGAGGAGGTGTGATTCCTAAGTTTGCACATGACACCGACATTGGTGTTGCAGTGGACACGGCCAAGAAGGCTACCTCAGAGGACAACAGGACCTTGATCAGACGGGACAATGGGCCGAGGAGTGGCAGATGGAATGAGGACCGGCATCTTGGAAAAGCAAAACTGGGCAGGGCTTATACACTTAATGGTAAGGCCCCTGGGAGGTGTTGCCAAACAAAGAGACCTTGAACTGCAGGTTGGAGTATTATGCACAGTTTTGGGCCCCATATCTCAGGAAGGATGTACTGGCCCTGGAGCCTGTTCAGAGGAGGTTCATGAGAATGGTCCCAAGAAGGAAAAGCTTCGCATTTGAGGAATGCTTGAAGAATCTGGGTTCATACTTTACGGAGTTTAGAAGGATGAGAGGGGATCTAATTAAAATATATACAGAATACTGAATGGCCTGGATAGTGTAGATGTTGGGAAGATGTTTCCATTGGTAGAAGAGATTAGAACCTGAGGGCATAGTCTTAGATTAAAGGGAAGACCTTTTAGAACAGAGATAAGGAGAAACTTCTTCAACCAGAGAGTGGGGAATCTAAGGAATTTGTTGCCACAAAAGGCTGTGAAGGCCAGATTATTGAGTATATTTAAGACGGAGATGAAAAGGTTCTTGAGGATCAAGGGTTATGGGGAGAAAGCAGGAGAATGGGGGTTGAGAAACATATCAGGCATGACCTAATTTCTGCTCTTGTGTCTTACAGGTTCACTGTTCCTTGAAAGTGGAGTCCACAGGTAGGCAAGGGTGGTGAAGAAGGAGAAAGTGGGGACTGCAGACGCTGGAGGTCACAGTCAAGATTAGAGTGGCGCTGGAAAAGCACAGCAGGTCAGGCAGCATCCCAGACGTTTTCGGGCAGGAGCCCTTCATCAGGAACGACTGGGTAGGGAAAGCAGCATTTGGTACGCTTGCCTTTGTTGGTCAGCGTACGGAGCTTACGAGTTGGGAGATCCTGCTGCGGCTGCACAGGACATTAGTTTGGGCTGGTTTTAGAATACTGCGTTCAATTCCGGTCTCCCCGCAATGAGAAGGATGTTGCAAAGTTTGAAAGTGTGCAGGAAAGATGTTGCTGGGGTTGGAGGTGAAAGAATGGTACGTTTTAGGACAGATTTTAGCTTGCTTGAAATTGATATGTTAAGCAAAATGGTGTCGGGGCAAGGTGTGGTTAGCTTGGGCACGGCCGAGTGTAAACAAAGAAAACGGAGAAACGACTATGAACCGCAAGGTAACAAGTGCATGTGACAAAAGTCTTATCCCAACATGTCCCAGCAGTAACTGAACTGGGGGGGCAGTTGCACGCGAAACTGCAGGAAATGCCTCTTTTTTTGGAAAAGAAAATATAAAAAGCCTTGGCTTATGTAATCACATGTGAGAGATGTCTGTAAAAAGTGTTGTTTCTGCAAAGAATTGAGTTGCTGGATATGGGGCGCTATAAAAATTCAGATGTGCTAACATGAGTGATAGTTAAAACTGGCTTCTTGCATCTGCAGACATATGACAGTGGTTTTGCAAGGTGGTTACAGCGTATGTTCCAGGAAACAGAAAGGGGGTTTTTAATTTAGATAAAGAGAAGTCACGTAGCAGCCAGTATGCTGTTAGGTAGGATAAAGGGGTGGGAGAGGTTAATTCATGCAGCACCAGGGATATAACTATGTACATGTTCCAATGCTCAGAGCTCATTTGCTTAATGCATTTGATGCCCTTACTTGCAAGTTCGTAAATAAATTGCCTTGTTTCCAGCTTTTGGGGGTCTCAGCTAATTTTATTGAGTTTGTTTCTAACAGAGTTGGGGGCTCATCCGGGATCCCACGCTCCAGTCGCTCGGCAATCTCTTTGGGAAAACGGAGAAGGTGCACCTCGCCGATTTTGGCGGTCTCTAGTTTCCCTTGTTGCCGCAGCGGCTTTGGGCGAGCGTGATCTGGACGGAGAGACCCTGGAAACAAGGTGATAAGGGAGACCCGGCGGGTTTGGTCGGGCAACCCTTGTGCACGAGACCCGGGTCTTAAGAAGGTCTTAAGGTCTGAACAAAAAAAAGATGTATCCGGGTGACCAGGGTTTGCAGCGAGCAGTAAGGCTGAAAGGTTTTGCAGTGACCAATAAGAGTTGCAGATATTGCTGTGCAGGTTAGGAGCTGGCATGACCAGGTAACTCTGTGCACAGACCAAGGTAAGAAAAGGACCTTTAAGTATTGCCTTGGTGGTCGGGGACGCACGGAAGGTGCGGGGAATTGGCAAAGTAAAATTAAGAGTGCATAATTGGCCAAATTGATCGGACGAGTAAGGTGTCTACCTGCTTCGAGCGCCCAGCCTTAGACCGGTTGTTAAGAGGGGAAATCCCCCACGCGAAGGTCAGGACCCTGAAGTGGGTTTGGAAGAAGGTGACACCGGACCTCTGTAAGATCAATTACAATATTCGAAAATGGGAGGCAAAGGAAGTTGCCTGACTAAGGATCGATCAATAAACAGCGCTAAGTCTGAGTATATACCACCAGACACGCCCTTGGGGAGGATGTTGATAAATTGGGAAAACAATCCCCAGGACGCGGGGAAAAGATAGAACTGTGATGATAAATTATTGTTGCTTTGTTTGAACTCGTGAAAGTATAAAATCACCAAATGTATTTTGGCCTAAATATGGGTCCGATGAAGATTGGCTGTGTCAAGACTTAAATCTATATGTGAATAGACAACAAAATCAAGGCCAGGGAGAGTCAGATTATGCAGCTTGTTGGTTGGGAAGCGCGGGAGTAAATTTATATCCCCTAAATATGGAGGGAGCGATAAAGATAGAACAGAGAAATGAAGAAGGAAGCCACAATGGGATCCCTTAATGTGTTTGCCGCCTCCCCCAAATGATACTCCCCAGGACGAGCCTACAGCTCCCCCTCACCCCCCCCCCCCCCCCCCAACACAGAATCACTCGTAACATCCTCTTCAGAGGTAGCACAAAAATCGAACCCAAAAAGAGAAACAGACTCTGAACGAAAAGATTCAGAAGTCGGGGGGCCCAGAACTCGATCTACCATGTGTAAAGGGGAGATAATTGAAAATACAAAAATATGCCCTTTGAGAGAGGTCCCGATTGGGGATAAAGAAAATTGGTATTGTAAATGTCCTTTTAACTAGGAACGAGGCTAGGGCCTTCAAGAAGGAAAAGAAAAATTTGATTGAGGATCCAGTCGGATTGGCCGAGCAGTTAGATCAGTGTCCTGGGACCTAGTTTGTATACGTGGGGAGAAATGATGGCAATTCTGGGAACATTGTTCTCGGGGGGGGGGGGGGAAGAGCGAGGTATGATCAGGAGGGCGGCCTTACAGGAATGGGAAAAGAGACATCCTGGTTGGAGCAGGCGTAGTCCCAGCAGATCTGAAATTTCCTAATACTGATCCTCACTGGGATAATAACGAGGCGATTGAGAGGAACTCAATGTGGGATCTACGAGAAATGGTAACAATGGGAATTAAAGAGGCAGCACCAAAATCACAACACTTTGAAGTACAACAAGAGAAGGAATGCAGAAGGTGCTTCATCCTTCAAAGGCTTAAGGAGGCTACAAAGAAGTATTCGGGAATGAATCCCAATGACCCGGTAGCACAGGGACTTTTAAAAGTCCAGATTGTGACTAAATCATGGCCAGACATACAAAAGAAATGACAGAAATTAGAGGGATGGAGTGATAGACAGATGGAAGAGCTGTTACGTGAGGCACAGAAAGTGTATGTGAAAAGGGAAGATGAGAAGCAGAAACAGAAAGCCAAAATGATGGTGGCAGCAGTAGAGGAAATAACAAAACGACGGCAGGAATATAGGGACGACAGGAAGAAAGAGGAAAAATACGAGAAACAAAACCCAGTAATCAGGGAAAGAAAGCAACAGGCAGGATGTTATTATTGCGGCAAAGCCGGACATTTCAAACGAGACTGTCCAGATTTTCAAACAGAAAAGGAAACAGTCTCCCTAATGGGTTTCGAAGAAGAATAGTGGGGTCAGGGGTTCCTTCCTCCTGAGACTCACCGGGAGCCCTTGGTAAATCTAAAGGTGGGACCTAAAGGGGAGGAGACAGTATTTCTGGTAGATACGGGAGCGGCCCGGTCACCTCTAAGTTTTAGGCCTACTGGCGTTGAACTGACTAACCAAAGGATCAGGATTTCTGGAGTAAAGAACGAAGAATTCTTAGTACCCATTTTTGAGCTGACTTTAATTAAGGGAAGTAATGAGGAAATAACAGGACAATTCTTAAATATCCCTGACCTCGGGAGCAATTTATTGGGTAGGGATTTGATTATTAAATTAGGCCTAAAAGTAGAGGTAGAAAATTGTAACATGACTGTAAAAATGGCCATGTTAACATCGAGCGATGAAAAGCAAATCCATCCTGATGTATGGGCAAAAGATGGTAATCCAGGTCGGTTAAATATTGATCCGATAAGGATTACGTTAAAACAAGAAAATAAGATAGTTTGTGTCAAACAATACCTGATATCCCCAAACGGCCGCAGAGGTCTACAACCAGTTATAGATTCATTGATAAAAACTGGGTTATTGGAATCATGTATGTCACGCTTTAATACTCTTGATATTGCCTGTCCGCAAACCAGACGAAACCTATCGACTGGTGCAGGATCTTAGAGCAGTGAATCAATTGGTTGGAACACGGCACCCAGTGGTACCTAATCCATATACTTTGCTAGGTAAAATACCGTGTGACCATCGCTGGTTTAGTGTGATAGATTTAAAAGATGCATTCTGGGCTTGTCCCCGAGCCACAGAAAGCTGCGACATGTTCGCCTTGGAATGGGAGGATCCATACATGGGTAGAGAACAGCAGCTCCGCTGGACGGTACTTCCCCAGGGATTCACGGAATCACCTAATTTGTTTGGGCAAGTACTGGAGCAAGTCCTTGAAACAGTTTACAATGCCCAAAGGGACGATGTTGTTACAATAGGTGGATGACCTACTTGTATCAGGATTAAAGAGAAATGAAGTGAGCGAGGCTACCAATAGAATTCCCGGGGGAAACAGGGTCTAAAAGTATCTCGGAATAAGTTACAACATGTGGAAAAGGAGGTAAAATATTTGGGACACCTCATTAGTGAAGGCACTAGGCGTATAAACCCCGAAGGGATTAAAGGAATAACAGAACTACCCCTACTGACCACCAAAAGAGTGTTACAGAAATTATTGGGGTTGGTGGGCTATTGCAGGTTATGGATCGATGGATATGCTCAGAAAATGAAAGGACTGTATTCCAAATTGACAGAATCTGGACATGAAAAACTACAATGGACAGAAGAGGAGAAGGAAGGGTTACAGGAATTAAAACAAAGCTCCAGTATTGGCCCTCCCTTCCCTTGGGAAACCCTTCCACCTTTTTGGGACAGTAAATAATGGAGCGGCAGTAGGAGTGCTAACCCAGAAAACAGGAGGAAAGAAACAACCCATAGCCTTCCTGTCCAAAATTTTAGACCCTGTCTCGAGAGGTTGGCCCGAGCACATACAGGCGGTGGCGGCCACTGCCATTCTGGTAGAGGAGAGCCACAAACTAACCTTTGGAGGGGCGCTAGTTGCTAGCACTCCCCATCAAGTCAGAACAGTGTTGAACTAAAAGGCAGGAAGATGGTTGACAGATTCAAGAATTCTAAAATATGAAGCCATTCTTAAGGAGAGAGACGACCTGGAGTTAACAACAGACGTTTGTCTGAACCCAACCACCTTCATGTGGAAGGGAGAACCCCTAGACACGCAAGAAGTGGAACATGATTGTTTAGATATTCTTGAGTTTCAGACCAGAATGAGAGCAGACTTAAAGGATAGTCCCTTACATGAAGGAAATAGGCTGTTTATAGACGGGTCGTCAAGGGTAGTACAAGGAAAAAGACACAATGGATATGCAGTAGTAGACGGTAGTGGAAACCGCATAGTCGAGGTGACCGGTTACCTAACACGTGGTCAGCCCAAACTTGCAAATTGTATGCTTTAAACCAGGCCTTAAAATGACTAGAAAATCGGGATGGGACAATTTACACTGAATCTAAGTATGCCTATGGGGTGGTCCATACCTTCAGTAAAATATGGCAAGAACGTGGGTTAATCAATAGCCAAGGAAAGGAATTAGTACATGAAGAGTTGACAGGACAAGTATTAGAAAGTTTGAAATTACCGCAAGAAATAGTGATTGTTCATGTACTGGGGCACCAAGAGGGGAATAACTCTAGAAGCAAGAGGAAATAGACTAGCAGATGAAGCAGCCAAAGAGGCAGGTATGAACCTTACAGTGACAAAGATATAAATTCTTACACCCCTTGTAAACTCTTCCTCCGTAAACCCCGTGTACATGGAGGAAGAGGAGAAAGGATTCCAAGAAATAGGAGCCACTTCGACAAGTGAGGAAAGATGGATTCTCCCTGATGGGAGAGAAATGCTGAATAAACCAGTAATGAGGAACATCCTGAATACCCTGCACCAAGGCAGTCATTGGGGCTCCCATAGTGACATAGTGTTGAGAAAGTATGGATGTAAGGGAGCCTGTACCTTAGTGAAACAAATATGTGCGGGATGTCCGACTTGCCAAAAGATTAATAAGAAAGTAATAAGAAGGAGAGAAAGGGGCGGAAGAAATCCTGGGCTGAGACCCTTTCAGAGGATACAGGTAGATTACACTGAATTACCTCCTGTTGGGAAGCAGAGGTACTTGTTGGTCATAGTAGATAGACCACTTGACTGGGTGGGTGGAAGCCTTCCCGATGTCCTCAGCCACCTACAAAAGGGGTGGTAAAAGCCCTCCTTGAGCATATAATCCCACGATACGGAATAGTAGAAAATATAGATTCTGACCAAGGCACTCATTTCACACCTAAAGTATTACAGAATGTAATGGCAGCATTGGAAATTTCATGGGGATTTCAGACTCCTTGGCACCCTCCCTCTTCAGGACGGGTGGAACGAATGAACCAAACCTTAAAAAAAAACAGTTGTCTGAACTGATATTAGAGATTCGATTACCATGGACAAAATGTCTGCCAATAGCATTGCTACGAATTTGGACTGCGCCTAGGCGTGACATAAGTCTCTCGCCTTACGAAATGATGTTTCCTGGGAGGAAGAGGGAAAGTGCCGACGGCCGAATTTACTGATAAGTTTCTGAAAAATTATATTGTGGCTCTCGGTTCTTCACTGTCTCTTCTTCGGAATAAGGGTCTACTGGTGCAGACACCACCTTTGGAGTTTGCGGCACACCAGATAAAACCGGGAGACTGGGATCTGATAAAGACCGGGAAAGACACTAAACTGCACCCAAACTGGGAAGGCCCGTCCCTCACCCTCCTGACTACTGAAACAGCAGTACGGACTGCAGAAAAAAGGGTGGAGCCGTCACACTCGCGTTAAGGGTCCGGTAGGCGCTCCTTCTTCCTCGGTGGAGTGGCAAGTTAATCCTACCGAGGACCCTCTGAAAATCAAGCTGAGTAGGAAGGCTGAACTGAAATGAGAGACTTTTAAAACTGCTGCCATTGATTGTAAGTGCAGTGTGGGCTCACCTTTCCCAGACGTGAGAGAATGGGGTGGGCGAGTACGGGGATAATATTATAACTATAATAGAGTTACCAACTTCACCCTCTTAGTGTTAAGGCTTTACGAAATAGGGGTGGCATGTTCGAAACTATTAAAAGTCCCTGAATCTGAATACCCGCAGGTAATAAAGAGTGATGTTTGCAGCCTAGTAGATCGCGGAGATGTAAAGGATTGGAGAGAATATAGTTCCTTTACAATCAATCAATCAGTCTCCAGATGCAGATGCAGGAAACGTTTGGTGTACAAGGATTACCACCCGGCATCACTATCCCCAGAATGTACTGATGAGAAATGTAACCCGGCATACCTCACCGTTAAAAATACCTCCTCTGAAGAATCCTTTCCTGCTCGCGTTCTCCCTCCCCAGTGAAAATGCCGACCCCCTCAGCAGCAAGCAGCAACTTTATGATCTTAATGGAAGCCCCCGAGGACCCCCTGAAAATATGTAGGGGTGCGGTGACTGGGAGGTACCCTGGGAAGTGTCTTGTAGGCTGCTGCTTTCAAATAATGGTAGAAAAGGGACAGCGAAAAGAACAAGAATCTTGTATCCCTGACGGTGACCCGAAACTGTTAAAAGTTATAGAGGTCAAAGACTTAAGACAGACCCTTGAAATAGAAACTGGATACAGGAATACAAATGCCTGGGTTGAATGGGTGAAATATACAGTAAAAAGCATAACTAAAAGCAATTGCTATGTATGTGCCTCAGGTAGCCCGGTGGCTCGGGTGGTTCCCTTTCCGCTCGGGTGGAAGGAAGACAGGGCCGGTATACTACGCATGATAGCCCTGTACCGGGATGAGACGGTGTGAGGAAACCCCGGTTGCCGGCCATTGCTGTCTATGTTTCCTTCCCTAAAGGGGAGAGAATTAAAAACTCCCCCTATGTTTGCGAATGTGGTTGGGGATCATACCTCCTGTGTACAGAGGAACGGAACAGACCAGTCCCGATTTCTAGGAGATTTAACGCTATGCTCGGAAATTGAATCAGTTTCCGAGGCAGAGTGGAGAAGGAACTATTCAGCCTTAAAAGTACCCCGAGCGGATTTGTGGTGGTACTGTGGCAGGAAGATTTTACGACCCACTGTGCCCTCTAGCTGGCGACTGTACAATTGGCAATTCCATTTACCTTGGCATTTGAGAAAGAGGAGAAGGTAGTAAGGAAGAAGGATGAGCGAAGTAAGAGTTCGGTATTGGGGACTTCCTTTGATGACAGGATTTATCTTGACTCCATAGGGGTTCCTAGATGGGGGGCCTGACGAGCTTAAGGCCCGCAACCAGATTGCAGCAGGTTTTGAATCATCCCTATTCTGGTGGGTAACAACTAACAAAAATGTAGATTGGATAAACTACATTTTTTACAACCAACAAAGATTTATAAACTATACTAGAGATGCAGTCAAGGGAGCTGCCGAACAGCTTGACGCTACTTGCAGGATGGCTTGGGAAAACAGACTAGCCCTAGACATGATTCTAGCTGAAAAAGGTGGTGTATGTGTAATGTTAAGGGGAAGCTGCTCTACCTTTATTCCGAATAACACAGCACCTGATGGGTCAAGCATTGCAAGGATTGACCACCCTCTCGGAGGAATTGGCTAAGAATTCAGGAGTGGACACACCACTCACAGGATGGCTGGAATCATGGTTTGGGAAGTGGAAAGGGGTGGTAGTCTTTGTTCACATCCTTGATAATAGTGGCTGGGGTACTAACTGCAGTTGGTTGTTGTATTATACCTTGTATACCAGGATTAACCCAACGATTAATTGGAACGGCCTTAGCTAAACAAGTGACCCCAAGAGGAAATCAAGTTGAGGGACTCCATCTCTTGAACGGCAAGGGAATGGGCACCCTTAAAGAACAGGCTATAATAACTAAGGATGCAGAGGATGGGTAGCGAAGGGAAAGTCAAAGACTGCTTCAGGAGTTTGAAAAACGGATAAGATTGTGAACCTCATCGCCAAAAGGCGGAAGAGGGCAGAGCCTAGAAAAATGAATTAAAAGGGTATTTAATAAGTGCAGAAACAACAGTTAAAGAAAAAGAAAAAGGGGAAATTGTGAGAGATGTCTGTAAAAAGTGCTGTTTTTGCAAAGAATTGAGTTGCTGGATATGGGCGCTATAAAAATTCAGATGTGCTAACATGAGTGATAGTTAAAACTGGCTTCTTGCACCTGCAGACATATGACAGTGGTTTTGCAAGGTGGTTACAGCGTATGTTCCAGGAAACAGAAGGGGTTTTTTAATTTAGATAAAGAGAAGTCACGTAGCAGCCAGTATGCTGTTAGGTAGGATAAAGGGGTGGGAGAGGTTATCTCATGCAGCACCAGGGATATAACTATGTACATGTTCCAATGCTCAGAGCTCATTTGCTTAATGCATTTGATGCCCTTACTTGCAAGTCCGTAAATAAATTGCCTTGTTTCCAGCTTTTGGGGGTCTCAGCTAATTTTATTGAGTTTGTTTCTAACACATGGGAGAGCGCTTGCAGCACTGCCTAAGTGTGTAAGCACACACTCAGGATTGCTGGGCTCCCCCGCCACATGGTGAGCAGCAACCAATAAAGAATCGTTAATAGAGTCATAGAGATGTACAGCACGGAAACAGACTCTTCGGTCCAACCCATCCATGCCGACCCAGATATCCCAACCCAATCTAGTCCCACCTGCCAGCACCCAGCCCATATCCCTCCAAGCCCTTCCTATTCATGTCCCCACCCAGATACCTTTTAAATGTTGCAACTGTACCAGCCTCCACCACTTCCTCTGGCAGCTCATTCCATACATGTACCACCCTCTGTGTGAAAAAGTTGCCCCTTAGGTCTCTTTTAAATCTTTCCCCTCTCACCTTAAACCTATGCCCTCTAGTTCTGACTCCCAACCCCAGGGAAAAGACTTTGTCTATTTATCCTATCCATGCCCCTCATGATTTTATAAACCTCAATAAGGTCACTCCTCAGCCTCTGATGCTCGAGGGAAAACAGCCCTATCTTATTCAACCTCTCCTTACAGCTGAAATCCTCCAAACCTGGCAACATCCTTGTAAATCTTTTCTGAATCCTTTCAAGTTTCACAACATCTTTTCAATAGGAAGGAAACCAGAACCGCACGCAATATCCCAACAGTGGCCTAATCAATGTCCCGTACAGCCGCAACATGACCTCCCAACTCCTGTACTCCAGACTCTGACCAATAAAGGAAAGCATGTAGCCATCAGCCTTGAGAAGGTACCAGTGTCCAGCCATTGCTTAAACTCTGAAACTTAAAGCTCAAATTTCTGCAGCTGGGAGCATTCCTGCACATGTGGTCATCTAAGACAGTAGTGCAGACAGTAACAGACTTCTAGAGTGACACATTTCACTCCATTGACCTAAGCAGCCGCGGTTTAAACCTAAACTTACAGTGTCTTACTCACTAACTTACTTAATTACTTTGTCTCAAAGCTCATACTTTCGTATATTTTGCTTGTTCTCTCGTTATTAGTAGGAAAGCCAAGGGAGCTTTAACAGAGCTACAGGGCAAGGCTGAATAGTCTGGGGGTATTTACCCTGGGGTATCAGAGGCTGAGGGGGTGACCTTATCAAGTCACACAGTCAGGGCAGGCAGGGACAAGGTAGGACTAATAAACTAAAAGTGCATTTATTTCAACGAGGAGAAAGTGAGGACTGCAGATGCTGGAGACCAGAGTTGAAAAGTGTGGTGCTAGAAAAGTGCAGGCCAGACAGCATCTGAGGAGGAGAATCAACGTTTCAGAAATAAGCCCTTCTTCAGGAATGGGGCTGAGATAAAAGGTGGGGGGCGGGGGGGTTGGGGGAATTTGGGGGAGGGGCGCTGGGAATACGATAGGTGGAGCGAGGTGAGGGTGAGGGTGACAGGCCGGAGAGGTCAGGAAGATGATTGCAGGTCAAGAGGGGCTGAACCCCCCCCCCCACCTTATCTCAATTCCAACCCCCAGAATCAGCACTGCCCACTTGACCTGCAATCTTCCTCCAGACCTCTCCACCCCCACCCCCTCTCCGGCCTGTCACCCTCACCTCCTTCCACCTATCGTATTCCCAGCGCCCCTCCCCTCACCTTTTATCTCAGCCCGCTGGGCACACCAGCACTGTTCCTGAAGAAGAGCTTATGCCCGAAACGTCGATTCTCCCGCTCCTCGGATGCTGCCTGGCCCGCTGCGCTTTTCCACTCTGCATTTACTTCAATGCAAGGTGCCTAGCAGGGGAGGCAGATGAACTCAGGGCATAGTCAGGAACATGGGACTGGGGGATATCATACCAATTATGACTCTGCGAGGTGTATCAAATCACAAGGGGGGGTGGGGCATGGATAGGGTGAAAACTGGTGGGACACAGGGTTTAAGGTGAGTGGGGAAAGGGGACCGGGGGGGGGGCAGCACTTCTCACGCAGGCATCACGCAGCCGGGTTCAGTTCCCGCCTCAGGCGACTGACTGTGTGGAGTTTGCACGTTCTCCCCGTGTCTGCGTGGGTTTCCTCCGGGTGCTCCGGTTTCCTCCCACAGTCCAAAGATGTGCGGGTCAGGGTGAATTGGCCGTGCTCAATTGCCCCGTAGTGTTAGGTAAGGGGTAAATATAGGGGAAATGGCTGGGTGGCGCTTCGGCGGGTCGGTGTGGACTGGTCGGGCCGAAGGGCCTGTTTCCACACTGCAATGCAGTCTAATGTGACTCCAGTCTAATCTAATCTTGTGGAATGAACTGCCAGGGGAAGTGGGGGGGGAGTGGGGGGGGGGGGAAGTGGGGGGGGAGTGGGGGGGGGGGGGAGTGGGGGGGGGGAGTGGGGGGGGGGGAGTGGGGGGGGGGGAGTGGGGGGGGGGAGTGGGGGGGGGGGAGTGGGGGGGGGGAGTGGGGGGGGGGAGTGGGGGGGGGGGGAGTGGGGGGGGGGAGTGGGGGGGGAGTGGGGGGGGGGGGTGGGGGGGGGAGTGGGGGGGGGTGGGGGGGGGAGTGGGGGGGGTGGGGTGGGGTGGGGGTGGGGGGGGGGTGGGGTGGGGGGGTGGGGTGGGGGTGGGGTGGGGGGGGGGGTGGGGTGGGGGGGTGGGG
The DNA here is from genome assembly GCF_047496795.1 of Chiloscyllium punctatum. Taxonomy (NCBI): domain Eukaryota; kingdom Metazoa; phylum Chordata; class Chondrichthyes; order Orectolobiformes; family Hemiscylliidae; genus Chiloscyllium; species Chiloscyllium punctatum. The sequence continues at coordinate 9,470,907 of NC_092774.1, forward strand.
TGGGGTGGGGGGGTGGGGTGGGGGTGGGGTGGGGGGCTGGTGCCACCACAGCGTTGACCCAAGGCCAACCTGGGCATGGAACAAGGAGGAACAGGCTGATGGGCACATGGGCCAAGTGCCAGGGAAGGTCACCTCGAGGTCAAGACACGTCAACCATTGTCGGGGAGCGGCGGCTGCGACGGACGCGCGCTCGGGCCAATCGGGACGAGGGGGCGGGCTTGGAGGATCTATTCCCCGCCCCCCCCGACGTCACCCGGTCCTCCCACCAATCGGAGGGCGCGGCGCCAACGGCCGCCCGAGGCCGACGGCGGCCATTTTTGCAACGCGGGCAACCCAGGGAAACGCGGCACCGCTGCGAGGTTTGGGAAGAGGGGGGAGACGGGGTGGGGGGATAACTCGGGGTTTACGGCTCCGCGCCGGACTCTCGTTCATTTTTCAGCCCGAAGACGATTTTCCGCGGAAACCGTTTCGCTCACCCGCCAGCGAGTTCTCGGCGCCACTGCGCTCCGCTCCGCTCCCGTCCGCGCTGCTGCTGCCGCCGCCGCCGTCGTGAGCCTCCCTACGCGGATGCGCGGGGCGGGGGCGGAGCCTGATTGACGTCGGGCCCCGACCAATAGCAAGAGGAGCTGTCGCCGCGCGCGCCTTTCCCCACCCCCTCCCCCGAACCAATCGGAGTCAAACGGGGAGGCGGGGCTTGGGCTGCGGGGCTGAACGGGGAGGCGGGGCTGGGGGGCGTGGGGGGCGGGGCTGGAGGACCTAGGGAGCCAGGTGGTCCTCCGAGGGAACCCACTGCAGATGCTGGAGATCATGGGTCCAGAGTGTGGGGCTGCAGAAAGCACAGCAGGTCAGGCAGCATCCGAGGAGCTGGAGGGCCGACATAGGGGATACGTCAGAAATGAGGCTTGTTGGCCCCAAGGGGTTGCTGAGAGACAAATGGGGAGGGTAGGGAGCCAGGAATGCAACAGGCAGATGAAGTTTGGGGGGGGGGGGGGGGGGGGGGGAGGAAACTGGTGAAATCTACATTAATGCCGCATGGGTTGGAGGACCCCCAAAGGCAGAAGATGAGGAAGGCGCCCTTCCTCCAGACGTCAGGGTGGTTCGGGTTCGGCGGCGGAGGAGGCCCAGGGCTTGCACGTCCCTTGGCGGAGTGGCTGGGGTGTTAAAAGTGTTCGGCGGTGGGGCGGTGGGCTTGTTTCGTGCACGTGTCCCGGAGATGTTCCTTTGGAATCCTTCCACATCCGTCAGAGATTCACCTGTAACTCCAAACACACCATCTACGGTGGCCTGTTGCTCCCGAGGTGGTCTCCTCCACACTGGGGAGACGGGGCGCCAACATGCGGAACGTTCAGAAGTTCTGCGCACAAACCTTCCATCAGGCTTTGCGTCGTAATATCTCCAAGTTGGATGGGAGGCTGTACTGTTAGAATGGAGTAGCGATGCTTCAGTGTGACTTGCTAAGTTTAGTGGCTGATAAAGTGTAGAGTGGATAGATATTGGGGTTGTGGCAAAAACAAGAAGGTGGATTACTATCTGAATGGTGGAGGCTTGGAAGGAGATCTTGCAGGGAGATAGTGCCCCCAGATGGGTATCTGCTGCCCTTTATCCTTATAGATGGTAGAGGGTGTGGGTTTGGTGAACTGCCGCAATGCACCTTGCGCTGCGACTTGGAGGTGGAGGGAGCGGATGTTTGTGGATGTGGTGCTGAGAGAGAAAAATTTCAGGTTGTCAGGTGTATGTTGATTTTAACGAATATAGAGGGTCTTTTAAGAAATTAGTTTTGAGTGTTGTAGCTGACCACAAAAGAAAAAAAGAAGCAGGAGGGGCATTTTGCAATCAGCTCAGTTTAGTAGGTCCACTTTTTGGACTATCAAGATAGTAAAGGACGATCTCAGAAGTCAGAAGGTTAGATACGATAAGAGGAACTGGACAAAATAACAGGAAGGCTGTAACGAACAAGGGCAGCCAAATCAGGCAGATTTAAAGAAAATCAAGTGAGGTAATTAATAAGTATGATCAGCTTAGGCTTGGGTGCAGGGGATTACCAAATGAAGGAATAACGGGTGCAAGTAATAACCAAATAAGGGGATAGAATGAAATAGACACTTATGATAGGTTTATTGCTCAGTGTAGGGGTGTCGAGAGAGAGCCCTCAGAAAAGTATAAAAAGCTCTGTATTTTACTGTCAGGTGTGTCTCTCCTTGTAGAGCCACCCATCTTTAAAGAAGTTCGAATAAATGTGCTGCTTTGGAACTCTTTAACTCGGACTGAAAATTATTAATTGAGTGGGGTTCGTTTCTCACAGTGCCAACCGAGTGGGGGATGGGGGGCTGCTTTGTCCTGGATGGTGTCGGGTTTCCCAGATCTGCACCTATCCTGACAGTAAAACAAAGGCCCTGTGGTAAGAAATTAGTTCATCTGGAGCTTGAAGATTCGAGAACCCGTGACCAGACACCATATCTTCATGATCTGAAAGGACAGTGGCTCGCTCTGAGCAGCAAGTCAGGCCACGAACTGAAAAGAGAGACACTTCCAACCTTTCAGAAAGGGATGAAATATTCAGATACCAACCACCAGAGAAACAACATCAGTACAACACAGAGTCACTTTCCAGTGTAATTTACAAAAATCAGCTCGTGGTTTAATGCTTTCCATTTTGAATAAAAGAAACTTGTCAACATGCTATTAAGTTCGCAACGTGTAGCTTAAACCAAATCAAAAACACAAAACCCGCGCTGGCCTTTGGGTTTGACATTAGAACTATGCACTCACAACTCTGTCTCTTGCGTTCTCCCATGATCGTCCTCCAAACTGACGGAAACAGCAAATGCTGGAGATCACAGCGGGTCAGGCAGCAAGCTAAGGTCTCAAGTCGAGGTGAATCTTTTATCCGAGCTGACATGGAGGGGTTGGCATTCATGCTATACAGAGGAACCTCGATTATCCAAACACCAATTATCCGAAAATTGGATTATCCGAACGAAACAGTGCCCGCCCATCTCGTTCGGATAATTGAGGTTCCCCTGTAGTGGGGGGGGCTGCCTCTCTGCACTTCATTCAGCTCTGACGAAGAGTCACCGAGCCTTGAAAAGTTGCTCTCTCTTTCTACGGATGCTGCCCGAGCCGCTGCGATCTCCAGCGTTTAATCAGTCTTCCGTTCAGATTCCAGCATCTGCAGTAAATTGCTCCTGTATTCCAGCGGTCCCTGTTTACCATGGGTCGTGTGATAAGAATTAAAAACGCATGAACCGATCTCTCATCGTGTCCTGGCTTCTCAGCTTGTCTGCAAACAGCCAGGGTGCAGAAAATTCCACTAAAATGTTGAGTACCTTCAGCTTTCAGGTGACAACTGCTTGTAATGATTTGCCAGGACCCCCCCAGGTCCCCTGCTTCCACACAGGAGTCAGGTGAATGGCCTCCCTCCCCTTGGCAATTGACGTTTCTTTCTGTTGTGATGACAATCGAACCCTCTTCTGGGAACACTTGCATGCAGATGAACTCTGCAGTATCCCATTACGACGACAGCCCAGTGCCAGTCAACTCTGACAAGTCCTCCCTTGGTGGCTCAGTGTTCAGCACTGCTGCCTCACAGCACCAGGGTCCGAGGTTCGCTTCCAGGCCTCAGGTGACTGTCTGTGTGGAGTTTGCACATTCTCCCCGTGTCTGCGTGGGTGTGATCCGGTTTCCTCCCCCAGTCCAGATGTGCAGGTCAGGTGAATTGGCCGTGCTAAATTGCCCATAGTGCTCGGTGCATTAGTCAAGAGGGAAATGGATCTGGCTGGATTACTCTTCGGAGGGTCAGTGTTGGCTGAAGGGCCTGTTTCCACACTGTAGGGAATCTAATGCAATCTCAGTGACGTGACTAGTCTATTTGATTTTGCAAAAATCCATCTAGTTCCCTAATAGCCTTGAGAGAAAGAAATTCACCATCCTTCTCTGACCTAGGCAAGGTGTGATCCCTGAATCACAATAACGTAGTTGATTCCTAACTGCTCTCTGCAATGGCCAGGCAACTCACTCTCGTGGGTTTGTTGCAAAACCGGGAACAGTGTCCCGCAGACTAGTCGAGCACCAATTGTACTCAGGCAGTCATACCTGATAATTACGGCGACTTTGTCGCCCCTGATGTTGACAGGACTGACCCAATGGGGGCATTGGCACAGTGTTATCCAGTCAGAGGGAGCGTTGCCCTGGAAGTTCTTGACATCGACCTCTGCCCCTGTGCCATCAGGTGAAGAATTGGGTCAGGAAATCTACTGTTTAGCAACAACTGCTTCCCATCAGCTGATGAGTCCATACTTGTGTGGACTCATTGTTACTGGACGCCAACTGATGGGGGCAAGGGCACAACAGCTGGGGGGGCCTTGAACGTTCACCACCACGAGTTTCTGAGTAGCAGCTGATCAAGCTGGGTTAGCCCAGGGAAATGCAGGGGGGGGGGATGCTCTTTGGCGGGTTGGTGTGGACTGAAAGGTCCAAACGACCTGATTCCAGACTGTCGGCAATCTGTGACACTTAACACGTGGCAGCTGTTGCAACCATTAGGACTACAGCACAAGATTACACATTTTTTTTAAAAACACCATTGTACACAAGTGAATTAAGCAAAGCAAGCACGATTAAATAACACAGTTTGGGAACAACGCACGCACTCAGATTGACTCCTTACTTTCCCCAAACGTTTCCTTACAAAACACGTTGACCGCAGAAATTATTTACTTCTGTATGGATAACCCTTGGTCTCCAAAGACTGCAGCAGACACAAGTATCTTCAGGCCTAATTATTTCCAGAGACGAAGACTTATTTTCCATCTTGAGACGGTGGATACCGTATTCCCTTGTTCCCCTTACTTTCCAACACACCCTCAGCACAAGACTCTGTGAGGACCGCTCCAATGTCTTCGACTCGTTTCACGCCAGGGCGAGATCTCTCAAACGGGGATTAAACCTTCCCCGAATTCCACCGGCGCAACGAAGAAGCGAGTTTCTTTTCACACTGTTTACAATGCAGGTCCATCTAACCGTCACGGAGATCGGCTGCCCCTCTCGCAGGAGATGGGGAACCGAACAACCCGCTGATGCTTTCATAGTACCAGCTCCTTTTAAAAAGTTGATCCCTGGAATCTGGCTGGGCCCAGCAGTTATCGCCCCTGCCCCTAACTGCTCCTCCTCGAGAAGGTGGGGGTGAACTGCCTGCTCAGCCAGGTGCTGAAGGTAGACCCACAATGTCCCTTCGGGCGGGAATTCCAGGATTCTGAACCGGCAACACTGAGGGAACGGCCGACATATTTCCAAATCGGGATGAGAAGTAGCTTGGAGGGAGATTTGCAGGGAATGGCATTCCCATCTACTTTGTGCCCCAATCCTTCCAGTCAGCACTTAAGGTGAAGCCAAATAGGCCTTGCTGAGTTACACAGTGCATATTGTGGATGTACACACTGCTACCATTGTGGGTCAGCGGTGAAGGTAGATGGGTGATGGGTTTCAATCAAAGTGGGGGGGGGTGGGGGGGGGGGGGGAGCTGCTTTGTCCCTGGATGGTGTCAAGCTTCTCAAGTGTTGTCAGAGCTGCACATGTTCCAGGGCAAATGGGGAGTGTTCCCTCACCCTCCTGACTTGTGCTTTGTCGATGGTGGGGCAGGGCTTTTGGGCGGGGGGGGGGGAAGAGTCAGGAGGGGGAGCGACTCGCCGCAGGATCCCCAGCCTCGGACCTGCTCTTGTAGCTGCTGTGTGTTTATATGGGGCTGGTCCATGTTCAGTTTCTGGTCAATGGCAATCCACAGGATGTTGATAGTTGGGGGTGGGGGGGTGGGGGGGTGTGGGAATGGGGATTCAGTGATGGCAACGCCATTGAACATCAATGGGGCGATGGTCAGATTCTCTCTCAATGGTAACCCCCAGGATGTTGATAGTGGGGGCAGGGGGATTCAGTGACAGTAACGCCATTGAACGTGAAGGGGGCGATGGTTAGATTCTCTCTCAATGGTAACTCCCAGGATGTTGGATAGTGCGAGGGTTCAGTGATGGTAACGCCATTGAACACCAAAGGGCAGTAGTTAGATTCTCTCTCAATGGGAACCCCAAGATGTTGGATAGTGCGAGGGTTCAGTGATGGTAACGCCATTGAACACCAAGGGGCAGTAGTTAGATTCTCTCTCAATGGGAACCCCCAAGATGTTGGATAGTGCGAGGGTTCAGTGACGGTAACGCCATTGAACACCAAGGGGCAGTAGTTCGATTCTCTCTTATGGAGATGGCCCAGTTCAGTTTCTGGTCAATGGTAAACCATTGGTCATGGGTGGGGGGGGAATTCAGCGATAGTTAACGCCATTAAACACCAAGCGATGGTGGTTAGATTCTCGCATTCTGATAACAGTCCACTGCCCGCATTTTGTGTGGTGAACCTGTTTAGTTTGCTCTTATCTGCTCAAGCTAAAGACGTTACACACATATTGCCGTGTCTGAACACGACCACTTCAGGATTCAAGAATGGTGCTGAACATTGTGCAATCAAATCCCCACTTCTAACCTTCTGATGGAGGGAAGGTCAGCTGTGAAGCAGTTGCAGTTGGTTGGGCCTTGGACTTCTTGATAGTGGAGTCGCAGGCGGATAGGATAGTGAAGAAGGCGTTTGGTATTTTTTTCCTTTATCGGTCAGACTATTGAGTGCAGGAGTTGGGAGGTTGCCTTGCGGCTGTACAGGGCATTGGCTAGGGCCACTGTTGGAATGTCTGGTCTCCTTCCTATCGGAAAGATGTTGTGAAAGGGTTCAGAAAAGAGTTACAAGGATGTTGAGGGTTTGAGCTACAGGGAGAGGCTGAACAGGCTGGGGCTGTTTTCCCTGGAGCGTCGGAGGCTGAGGGGTGACCTTAGAGAGGTTTACCAAAATTATGAGGGGCGTGGACAGGATAAATAGGCAAAGTCTTTTCCCTGGGGTCGGGGAGTCCAGGAACTAGAGGGGCATAGGTTTAGGGTGAGAGGGGAAAGATATAAGAGACACCTAAGGGGCAACTTTTTAACTCAGAGGGTGGTACGTGTATGGAATGAGCTGCCAGAGGATGTGGTGGAGGTTGGTACAATTACAACATTTAAGAGGCATTTGGATGAGTATATGAATAGGAAGGGTTTGGAGGAATATGGGCCGGGTGCTGGCAGGTGGGACTAGATTGGGTTGGGAGATCTGGGTCGGCATGGATGGGTTGGACCGAAGGGTCTGTTTCCCTGCTGTCCATCTCCATGACTCTATGACCCCCCCCCCCCGCCCCCCACCACCAAGAAACCCCTGTAGAGATGTCCTGGAGTTGAGCTGACTGACCTCCAGCAACCACGCCCATCTTCCTACGTTGGTCAGGTGCGACTCCAACCAGTGGCGTGTTTTCTTCTGCCCCCCACCCCCCCCCACCCCTCCCCACCCACCACTCGGAATTCCATTCAGTCTGGTTTTTGCTCAGAGTCCCCACCCCCTCCCCCGAGGCTAAGGCAGTCACTTAACAAACCTGTGGCGTGCAGCCCTTTTGTCCAGGTTTGGACGGGGGACCTTAAAGACATCAAGAGCTGAGCGGCTCTCGGCTGAGTTGAGCTCGTCCCTCCCTTTACGAAGTACAGCTGGGTCGCCCGATTGATGGTCCCTTCCATCGGTTTGTTGTGGGCTAAGAGGAGATGAGACATGGGGTGGTGGTGGTGGGTTCAGTAATTACTCAGGTCGAATCTGTCCTGCTTTCTCCTTTCGCCCGCAGGATGTGCCTGGGCAACGTCCCAATACCGTCGCTGTAGCGGAGTGGTTTGGCGGGGATGGGGATGGGGGGGGGGGTCACGTCTGGAGCACGAGTCCTTTGGCTTTCCCGCTGACGGGTTTCGCGCCGTCCAGCCGCCTCTCCCGGGGGCGGGGCCAATCGGGTTGGCTGAAGACCGTCACCGGTGATGCAGGGGAGGAGCCCGAGGGAAGGGGAGGGGGGAAGGGGAGGGGGGGAAAGGGGAGGAGGGGAAAGGGGAGGGGGCGGGGCAGGGAGGGTTAGAGGAGAGGGGGTGGGAGGGGAGGGGAGCCAGAATGAACGCCAGGGCTCGTCGCCAGCCAGCACCAGCTCAGTCCTGGGCCCAGCCCCCCCTCCTTGCTTGTGGAGCTGCCGGGGGTTGGGGTTGGGGTTGGGGTGAAGCCTCTGCCGCGCTCAGGGCCTCTCGCCGGTGTGGGTGTGCCGGTGGGTTGGGTTGGGTGGGGGTTGGGATTGGGGTTGGGGTTGGGGTTGGGGTTGTGGGGGGATGGGGGGGTGGGGTTGGGGGAAGCCTCTGCCGTGCTCACGGCCTCTCGCCGGTGTGGGTGTGCCGGTGGGTTGGGTCGGGGTTGGGGTTGGGGTCGGGGCCAAGCCTCCGCCGCGCGCCACGCTCAGGGCCTCTGGCTGGTGTGGGTGTGCCGGTGGGTTGGGTCGGGGGTCGGGGGTCGGGGACAAGCCTCTGCCGCGCGCCCGCGCTCAGGGCCTCTCGCCGGGTGTGGGTGTGCCGGTGGGCCAGCAGGTGGGCCGAGCGGGGTGAAGCGCTTGCCGCAGTCGGCGCAGGCGAAGGGCCGCTCGCCGGTGTGGGTGCGCTGGTGCCGCAGCAGGTCGCTGCTGGTCTTGAAGCCCCGGCTGCACTCCGAGCAGCGGAAGGGCCGGCGGTCCCGAGTGGACCAGCCGGTGCGAGCTGAGGCTGGTCGGGTAGACGAAGGACTTGCCGCACAGCGGGCAGGCGAAGGGGCCGCTCGCCGGTGTGCGAGCGCCGGTGCTTCTGGAGGCTGGAGAGCAGGGTGAACCCTTTGCCGCAGCCGGCGCAGCGGAAGGGCCGCTCCTCGTTGTGCGCCCGCTGGGTGGATCAGCAGGTCGCTGCTGGTCTTGTAGCTCTTCTCGCACCGGCAGCAGCGGAAGGGCCGCCGGTCGGTGTGCACCAGCCGGTGGGTGGCGAGGTGCGAGGACCGGGTGAAGCCCTTGCCGCAGGCGGAGCAGACGAACGGGCCCGCTCGCCGGTGTGGGTGCGCTGGTGCTCCACCAGGTTCTGCGAGCGCTTGAAGGCCTTCCCGCAGCGAGGGCAGCAGAACGCGGCCCGGGGCGGCTGTTCCGGCCCCCCCCCCCTCCTCCGGCGGCCGCTCCTCGGCGTGGACCCGCTGGTGGGTCAGCAGGTGCGCGGACTGGGTGAAGCCCTTCCCGCAGGCGCCACAGGTGAACGGCCGCTCCCCGGTGTGGCTGCGCCGGTGGATCTCCAGCAGCGACGGGTAGTTGAAGCCCTTGCCGCAGTCACCGCACTTCCAGGGCTTCTCCATGGCCGGGGGGAGGGGGGGGGGGGGGGGGGGGGGGGGGGGGGGAGGGACCGAGCAGCTGGAACCGGGGTCCTACGCCCAGCCTTTTCCTCCTGCCGCGGGTCAACGGTGCTCTGACTCCCCCAACTCCCCCCCCCCGTCAGCTCTTCATCTGGGTCAAGGTCCCCAGCTCCTTCTCAACCTGCAAAAGGAGACGCAAAGGGTCAACGGCACTGCCAGCACCAGTCAGGAATCCAGGAGGCATTGCCGTGGAATGCCGGGGTGGGTGGAAACAGGCCATTATGGGTAATTTAGCACGGCCAATCCACCCTGACCTGCACATCCCTGGGCACTATGGGTAATTTAGCATGGCCAATCCACCCTGACCTGCACATCCCTGGGCACTATGGGTAATTTAGCACGGCCAATCCATCCTAACCTACACATCCCTGGGCACTATGGGTAATTTAGCACGGCCAATCCATCCTAACCTACACATCCTTGGGCGCTATGAGTAATTAGCATGGCCAATCCATCCTAACCTGCACATCCCTGGGCACTATGGGTAATTTAGCAAGGCCAATCCATCCTAACCTGCACATCCTTGGGCACTATGGGTAATTTAGCATGGCCAATCCATCCTAACCTGCACATCGCTGGGCACTATGGGTAATTTAGCACGGCCAATCCATCCTAACCTACACATCCTTGGGCGCTATGAGTAATTTAGCATGGCCAATCCATCCTAACCTGCACATCCCTGGGCACTATGGGTAATTTAGCAAGGCCAATCCATCCTAACCTGCACATCCTTGGGCACTATGGGTAATTTAGCATGGCCAATCCATCCTAACCTGCACATCGCTGGGCACTATGGGTAATTTAGCACGGCCAATCCATCCTAACCTACATATCCCTGGGCACTATGGGTAATTTAGCACGGCCAATCCACCCTAACCTGCACATCCCTGGGCACCATGGGTAATTTCACACAGCCAATCCACCCTAACCTATACATTGCTGGGCACCATGGGTAATTTTACACAGCCAATCCACCCAACCTGCATATCTTTGGGTTGTGGGAGGCAACCGGAGGAAACCCACGCAAACGTGGGGAGAACGTGCAATCTCAACACAAGGTCACAAACCACATGACACTGAGTTACACTCCAACACGGTCATTTGAAACTGCAAGCTTTCCGAGCCTCTGTCAGCTGCCCGAGGAAGGAGCTGGGTGGGGGTGGGGGTACCAAGCTCTGACGGATTCAAACAAACCCGTTGGACCGTAACCTGCTGCCGTGCGATTTTTGACTTTACACACCTCAGTCTAACACCTCCGCATCAAACTCTACACACACACACACACAGGACGGGGATTCTGGGATTAAGCGCACGACCAAATCCTACTTCAGCCGGTGTGACCCACCCCGTGCCACATTCTCAACAACACCCCCCCTACCCAGCGTTCTCCCGCTCATCCGGGTCCCGGAAACCAGCGTTCCGGTGAGCGCCGAACCCCAAAGGGGATGCTCCCAGCCACGCGGCCCTGCTTCCCTGTCCACGCTGAACGGCCGGGGACCACGGCACCGTCTGCGGCCGCCCATCGGAGTCTCTCCCCCCGCCCAGGCTGTGGTGACCCTCCGGTTAAAAATCACCACAGATACCCATACAGCGCAGAGAATGACCCTTCGGACCGACCAGTCTGTGCCAAGCGGAACTGAGTCGAAAGAGCTGGAAAGAGCACAGGAGGTCAGGCAGCAGCAGCCGAGACGCAGGAGGGTCGACGTTTCGGGCATAAGGTCTTTACCGTTCCCGATGGGTTCACACAGCAAGGAAACAAACCCTTTGACCAAATCGTCCGTGCTGACCCCAGATATCCCGAACCTAATCTCGTCCCTTTGCCTACACTTGACCCACATCCCTCTAAACCCTTCCTATCCCTGTCCCCATCCACCTTTTCAATGCTGTCCTTGTACCAGCCTCCACCACTTCCTCTGGCAGCTCATTCCACACACGCACCACCCTGTGCGTGATTAAGTTGCCCCTTAGCTCCCTTTTATATCCTTCCCCTCTCACCCTAAACCTATGCCCTCTAATTCTGGACTCCCCCACTCCAGGGAAAAGACTTTGTCTATTTATCCTATCCCTGCCTCTCATAATTTTGTAAACCTCTATAAGGTCACCCCTCAGTCTCTGACGCTCCGGGGAAAACAGCCCCAGCCTGTCCAGCCTCTCCCTGTAGCTCAAACCCTCCAACATCCTTGTAAATCTTTCCTGAACCCTTTCGCAACATCTTTCCGATAGGAAGGAAACCAGAATTGCACATAATATTCCAACAGTGGCCCTAACCAATGTCCTGTACAGCCACAACCTGACCTCCCAACTCCTATACTCAATACTCTGACCAATAAAGGAACGCATACCAAACACCTCCTTCACTATCCTATCTACCTGCAATTCCATTTTCAAGGAGCTATGAACCTGCACTCCAAGGTCTCTTTGTTCAGCAACACTCCCTAGGACCTTACCTTTAAGTGTATATGTCCTGCCCTGATTTGCCTTTCCAAAATGCAGCACCTCGCATTTATCTGAATTAAACTCCATCTGCCACTCCTCAGCCCATTGGCCCATCTGGTCAAGATCCTGTTGTAATCTGAGGTAATCCTCTTCGCTGTCCACTACACCCTCCAATTTTGGTATCATCTGCAAACTTACTAACTACCTCCTATGCTCACATCCAAGTCATTTATGTAAATGACAAAAAGTAGAGGGTCCAGCACCGATCCTTGTGGCACTCCACTGGTCACAGGCCTCTAGTCTGAAAAACAACCCTCCACCACCACCCTCTGTCTTCTACCTTTGAGCTAGTTCTGTATCCAAATGGCTAGTTCTCCCTGTATTCCATGAGATCTAACCTTGCTAATCAGTCTCCCATGGGGAACCTTGTCGAATGCCTTCCTGAAATCAATATAGATCACATCTACCACTCTGCCCTCATCAATCTTCTTTGTTACTGCTTCAAAAAACTCAATCAAGTTTGTGAGACATGATTTCCCATGCACAAAGCCATGTTGACTATCCCTAATCAGTCCTTGCCTTTCCAAATACATGTACATCCTGTCCCTCAGGATTCCCTCCAACAACTTGCCCACCACCGAGGTCAGGCTCACCGGTCTATAGTTCCCCAGGAGACCATACCAAACACCTCCTTCACTATCCTATCGACCTGCGAGTCCACTTTCAATTTGATTAAATTTTAAAAATACAGTCGTTCCCCTGTATCTGCAGAACCTCGAAACAGCGGAGAGGTGTGATCCCCTTAACTTAAATGGGAAACTTAACTTCCCGGCGGCCTCATGGTCCCTGGTTCTGGAACATTCCCTGTAATATGTTTGAGCTGCAGTAAGCTGCAAGTAACTGAAACCATAGTAACTGGACTCGCAGATACGTTTGGGGGGGGGGGGGGGGTCGCCCTATATAAACCATAAGTACTAAGTTAGCCCCGGAGCACAGTCTTTTTAGAGCAAAAAATCAGGGCTATTTCTTGGGTCTGTCGACTGTGAAGGAGCAAAGATGGCCTTTAATAGAGTGATGGGCTCTTCCGTTGGTCATTTAGGGAGAGTTTCCCATGTTACTGATGGATCATGGCTGCAGGAATCTGTCTTTTAGTTGCGAATCCTATCGGATTGCAGGGATCGTTTGGAGCGGCAGTGCTCAGTTTACGGGAGCCAGGGGGATGTGATGGATGGCAGTTATAGGAAGGGGGAAAAGCCGCAGATACAGTCCGATAGATGGGTTAGCTCCAGGAAAGGTAGGAGAGGGAGGTATGTAGTGTAGGAGTCTTCTGTGGCTATCCCCATTTCAAACAAGTTTTGAAAAAGGTAGGGGGTGATGGATTCTCAGGGGAGTTTAGCACAAACAGCCAGGTTTCTAGTATCGAGACAGGCTCTAATGCAATGAGGGGTACCTCAGGTTCCAAGCGATCGATTGTAATAGGGGACTCTCTAGTCAGAGGCAAAGACGGATGTTTCTGCAGCCAGCAGCGAAAAATCAGAATGACGTGATGCCTCCCTGGTGCCAGGATTAAGGAGGGCGCAGAATGTTCTCAAGGGGGAGAGGGACCAACAGGAGGTCATTGTACACGTTGGAACCAACGACGTAGGAAGGGAAAAGGATGAGATTCGGAAGGGAGAATATAGAAAGGTAGGCAGGAATTTAAAAAGGAGGTCCTCGAGGGTTGGAACATCTGGATTACTCCCGGTACTACGAGCGAGTGAGGCTAGGGAATAGGAGGATAGAGCAGGTGAATGTCAAAGGGTGGGGTGCTGGAAAAGCACGTCAGCGTCCGAGGGGCAGGAGAATCGACGTTTCGAGCATACGCCCTTCATCAGGAATGTTGAGGGGGGTGCCCCAAGGGGGCTGAGAGATAAATGGGAGGGGGGAGGGGGTTGGAGAGGCTGGGGGCGAAGGTTGCTGGGAATGCGATGGCTGGATAGAGGTCGGGCGGTGATGGTGATAAGTCAGAGCGGACAGGTGGGAAGGAAGGCGGACAGGTGGGATAGTTCAAGAGGGCGGTGCCGAGTTGGAGGTTTGGATCCGGGATAAGGTGGGGGGGGAAGGGGGTCCGAAAGTGGATAAATCCCCAGGACCTGATCAGGTGTACCCTAGAACTCTGTGGGAAGCTAGGGAAGTGATCGCTGGGCCCTTTACTGAGATATTTGTATCATCGATAGTCACAGGTGAGGTGCCGGAAGACTGGAGGTTGGCAAACGTGGTGCCACATTAAGAAGGGTGGTACAGACAAGCCAGGGGACTATAGACCAGTGAGCCTGACCTCGGTGGTGGGCAAGTTGTTGGAGGGAATCCTGAGGGACAGGATGTACATGTATTTGGAAAGGCAAGGACTGATTCGGGATATTCAACATGGCTTTCTGCGTGGGAAATCATGTCTCACAAACTTGATTGAGTTTTTTGAAGCAGTAATGAAAAAGATTGATGAGGGCAGAGTGGTAGATGTGATCTATATGGACTTCAGTAAGGCATTTGACAAGGTTCCCCATGGGAGACTGGTGAGCAAGGTTAGATCTCATGGAATACAGGGAGAACTAGCCATTTGGATACAGAACTGGCTCAAAGGTAGAAGACAGAGGGTGGTGGTGGAGGGTTGTTTTTCAGACTAGAGGCCTGTGACCAGTGGAGTGTCACAAGGATCGGTGCTGGGTCATCTACTTTTTGTCATTTACATAAATGATTTGGATGCAAGCATAAGAGGTACAGTTAGTAAGTTTGCAGATGACACCAAAATTGGAGGTGTAGTGGACAGGGAAGAGGGTTACCTCAGATTACAACAGGATCTTGACCAGATGGGCCAATGGGCTGAGGAGTGGCAGATGGAGTTTAATTCAGATAAATGCGAGGCGCCGCATTTTGGAAAGGCAAATCAGGGCAGGACATATACACTTAATGGTAAGGTCCTAGGGTGTGTTGCTGAACAAAGAGACCTTTGAGTGCAGGTTCATAGCTCCTTGAAAATGGAATTGCAGGTAGATAGGATAGTGAAGGAGGTGTTTGGTATGCATTCCTTTCTTGGTCAGAGTATTGAGTATAGGAGTTGGGAAGGTCATGTTGCGGCTGTACAGGACATTGGTTAGGGCCACTGTTGGAATATTATGTGCAATTCTGGTCTCCTTCCTATCGGAAAGATGTTGCGAAAGGGTTCAGGAAAGATTTACAAGGATGTTGGAGGGTTTGAGCTACAGGGAGAGGCTGAACAGGCTGGGGCTGTTTTCCCTGGAGCGTCAGAGGCTGAGGGGTGACCTTATAGAGGTTTACAAAATTATGAGGGGCATGGATAGGATAAATAGACAAGGTCTTTTCCCTGGGGTGGGGGAGTCCAGAACTAGAGGGGGATAGGTTTAGGGTGAGAGGGGAAAGATATAAAAGAGACCTAAGGGGCAACATTTTCACGCAGAGGGTGGTACATGTATGGAATGAGCTGCCAGAAGAGGTGGTGGAGGCTGGTACAATTGCAACATTTAAGAGGCATTTGGATGGGTACATGAATAGGAAGGGTTTGGAGGGATATGGGCCGGGTGCTGGCAGGTGGGACTAGGTTGGGGTTGGGATATCTGGGTCGGCATGAATGAGTTGGACTGAAGGGTCTCTTTCCCTGCTGCACATCTCGATGACTCTAAGAGACAGGTCTCAATACAACACATAATCAAGAAAGAACCCACTCAACTCGCTACTGCAGACTTAAAGCAAGGTTACTCGTTAATAAACTATGCACTTATCTGTTCCTCTGCTGTGAGCTCACCCACTCGGGCTCCTCCAAGGTCAGCTATGAATTTTGCTGTTTGTTAATTCCTCCTTTTCACACTCCAATGTCCAGAGGTGCATGAACTCAAACAGCAAAGGCAGATTCACTGTTGTGTCCGTTAAAAGTACAGGTTATCTCTCTCTCTCTCTCTCTCTCCCCCTCACTGACCGTGTGGTCGCTGCCTTTTGTCTGTTCTTCCTGCTTTTAAAAGTGTCGTTTTTGATCCTTTTCTCCCCAAAGTTCCAAAACGATGCAACTGCATATAAATCAGTAACCCCTGGAATCCAAGGAAATCACCTCCAACACCTAAAATACCTCAAACTAAAAAAAGGGAGCAGCTCTTACAGCCACAGTGTTTTTTTTCCCGTTCCTCCATCTTGGAAGACCCAGAATCCTGAAACGTCGACTCTCCAGCTCCTCGGATGCTGCCTGACTTTGCTGAGCTTTTTTTCCAAGCGCCCCACTTTTCAACTCTTGACCCTCCAGCACCCGCAGCCTTCACTCTCTCCACGCCAAGCACAATCCCAAACTGAGCCATTCCTAGCTGCTTGCCAGCTCCTGGCCTGCATCCCTCCAAGCCTTTCCCATCCGGGTCCACATCCAAGTGTCTTTTAAACTTTGTCATTGGTCGCTCAACGGCCTTATCGTCAAATATGGAGGGGGAAGCCTCCACAGGACGGTCGCAGTGAATACATTACGCAGGTCGTCTTGCGATAACGCGCGTCTCGGTATCACAAATTCGCTGTAATGTGATTAGCAGTGAGTTTCAAAGCGCATGTTGGTTATAATGCGATTCCAGCCCCATTAGTTTCAATATTCTGTTACTACACAATTTTCTGATAACATGAGGGCAGGACGACTGCGTTGTATTGACGCCTCCATGAATCCACTAGAGGGCACAACTACCACTGGGGAATGGGTCGGGGAAGGTGGGTTGTTGCGGGGGGGGCGTGGACCTGACCAGGTAGTCACGGAGGCAACGGTCTTTGCGGAAGGCAGATAGGGCTGGGGAGAGAAATAGATCCCTGGTGGTGGGGTCCGTTTGTAGGTGGCGGAAATATCAGTGGATGATGCAGTTTAGATTAGATCAGATTACTTACAGTGTGGTAAGAGGCCCTTCGGCCCAACAAGTCCACTCCAACCCTCCGAAGAGCAACCCATCCATAAGCATTCCCCTACATTTACCCCTTCACCTAACACTACAGGCAATTTAGCATGGTCAATTCACCTAACCTGCACACTATTGGACTGTGGGAGGAAATCGGAGCACCCAGAGGAATAAATGTGCAAACTCCACACAGACAGTTGCCTGCGGCAGGAATTGAACCCGGGTCCCTGGTGCTGTGAGGCAAGAGCGCTAACCACTGTGCCACCGTGCCGCCCACGGTTTATGTGGAGGTTGGTAGGGTGGAAAGTGAGGACTGGGGTGGGGATGGTTTCTGTCTTTGTAGCAGTTGGAGGGTTGGGGTTCAAGGGTGGAGGTGCAGGACGTGGACGAGATGCGTTGGAGGGCATCTTCAACCACGTGGGGAGGGAAATTATGGTCTTTAAAAAAGGAGGAGGCCATCTGAGGTGTTCTGCGGCGGAACTGGTCCTCCTGGGAGCAGATACGGCGGAGGCGGAGGAATTGGGAATACGGGATGGCATTTGTGCAGGGGGTAGGGTGGGAAGAGGTGTAATCCAGGTAGCTGTGGGAGTCGGTGGGTTTGTGAATAAAACGTCAGTGTTCAGTCGGTCATTATAGATGGAGACGGAAAGGCTACGTTACACCGGCACCACTCCCCCCCCCCCCCCCCCCTTCCTCCGCTACACCGATGACTGCAACGGTGCCACCTCGTGCTCCCGCGAGGAGGTTGAGCAGTTCATCAACTTCACCAGCACATTCCACCCCGACCTTAAATTCACCTGGACCATCGCTGACACCTCCCACGCCCCCCCACCTCCTCCATCTTGGACCTCTCCAAGCCCATCAATGACGACCAACTTAACACCGTTCTCGAAGTGGCCTAAACAATGTCCCATTTGGCCGCACCATAACCTCCCAATTCCTGTGTTCGGTGCCCTGGCCGATGAAGGAATGGGAAAGGATGAAGGGCTTTTGCCCTAAACGTCGATTTTCCTGCCCCTCCAATGCTGCCTGTGCTTTGCTTTTATGCTGTGCTTTTTTTTTTTCCCCAGCACCACTTTAACCTGGACTCTGATCTGCAGCATCTGCAGCCCTCACTGTCCCTGGGTGACATTGGGGAGTGGGGAAGAGGACGGTCCCTAGGACCCAACGCGACTCCACCGGAGTCCCCACCCACGACCGGTGACGTCACCCGCCCGGCCACGCATGCGCTCCGCTCCCAACACCACCCCCCGCGGATCCAAGATGGCGGCCGTTCGGCGGGCGCTGATCCCGTGAAAAGGCCCCGCCGCCTCCTCCCCACCCCCGGCCCGCAGGTGGCCCATCGAGGTTCGGGCTGCTTAGTAAGTGTTTAGTAAACCCTGCCGGTCCCTCCGCCGGCGCCGACGCTCCCCCCCCACCACCACCGCGCGGTCCCGCAAACTCACCGCCGGCGGATGAAAAACACGGCGTCTCTGCCCCCTCCTGGTGTTGGCGGTCAGTGCGCATGCTCCGGCCGCTGGGTGGTACCGCGCCTGCGCACCTGCTCTCCCGTGGCCTGGATAGGGGGCATTCCCCACCGCGAGGGATGGTGGGTAAAGGCGCTGCCATTGCTCTCGCCTGACCTCTTGAGAACGAAATTTATGGTTCGGAGAGCGGGACGGGTTCCGCCATCAGTAAAATTAGTAACCAACGTATTAAGAAATAGCGGCAGCGTGAAGGTCAAGCGTGCCTGGAGTGTGCTTAGGCAAAACTTCTGGTACAAACAGAGAGAGGCAAGTGCTTCTTTTTTTTCTTCATCACTCATGGGATGAGGTTTTCTCTGGCCAGTCCATCATGTATTGCGAACGTCTAACAGTTAGGACAGGGGATTTGAAGACCAAGAGGCACGTTTGTAAGGTGAGAGGAGAGTGATTGAAAAAAGACAGAGGGTGTTTCGTGTGTGGTGTGACCTTCCTGAGGAAATGGTGGGTGTGGTTACAATTAGGAGGGCGGCACAGTGGTTAGCACCGCTGCCTCACAGCGCCAGGGACCCGGGTTCAATTCCTGCCTCAGGCGATTGACTGTGTGGAGTTTGCACATTCTCCCCGTGTCTGCGTGGGTTTCCTCCGGGTGCTCCGGTTTCCTCCCACAGTCACAAAGATGTGCAGGTCAGGTGAATTGGCCATGCTAAATTGCCTGTAGTGTTAGGTCAGGGGTAAATGTAGGGGTATGGGTGGGTTGCGCTTCGGCGGGTCAGTGTGGACTTGTTGGGCCGAAGGGCCTGTTTCCACACTGTAATCTAATCTAAGATCATAATCTAGAGCATTTAAAAGACATTTGGATTAGTACATGAATAGGCAAGGTTTGGAGGGATATGGACCAGGAGCAGGCAGGTGGGACCAGTTTAGTTTGGGATTATGATTGGAGTGGACTGGTTAGAACAAAGGGTCTATTTCCATGCTGGATGACTCTGAGTCAATCATTATTGCTGTAGGATCTTTCCTCACATATAGCACATTCCAAGTAAGAACAGCGATCTCCTTCCCTTAAGGAGATTAGTGAACTACATGCTTTTTTTCTGACAAATGGTCACCATTTGACTCATTAGTTGCAGATTATTTTCGTTACTGAATTCCGAGTTTGACTACTTGCCATGGCTGATTCAAACCTCATTCTCTGGAGCACTACTTGGATCTCTGTATCAATAGTGTCATGACGATACCTCTAGGCCACAGTGAGATGGGAATTTACAGCTTTAGTGGGGCCAGATGAGAAAAATATTTAATAGTAAGTTGAATTGTCCATTCTGAAATTCTATCCTGTGTTCACAGTGATGATGTTTCAAAATCTTATCACAAAATACAAACCAAACATCAAGCCAAGATCTTGGAGAGTCATTCAGTTCATCAGTTACTGAATATCGTCAGCTTTTGAATATGGAAGGAGAACTATTTGTCTTCCCCATGGGAGTATTTCAAACATCAGTATGATTGGAAAAGCGCCGAGACTTGCACACTCTGCTTAGACTGTTTCGATGGACTGATTGCAGAAATCGCTTCAACTAGTCTGAAAAATACATCGCACCATTCCCCGCGCAGAGAACTACCACGTGTGCCTGGACGAGGATTCAACTGATCCAGCATGGAGAGACACGAGGGCGCCCACATCATGGAGAAGCCGTGGAAATGTGGGGACTGTGGGAAGGGATTCCGAACCCCGTCCGAGCTGGAGATTCACCGGCGCAGTCACACCGGCGAGAAACCATTCGCCTGCTTTGAGTGTGGGAAGGGATTCTCGCGTTTATCTCAACTCACCGAACACCAGCGAGTTCACACTGGGGAGAAGCCATTCACCTGCACTGGCTGTGGGAAGGGATTCACTTGTTTAAGTAACCTCACTTCGCATCAACTTGTTCACACCGATACGAGGCTTTATAAATGTCCTGACTGTGAGAAAAGCTTCAAAAGCGCGCGGGATCTACTGAGACATCGGTACGTCCACTCCAGTCAGAGGCCGTTCTGCTGCTCCGTCTGCGGGAAAGGGTTTACTCGGTCGTCCAGCCTGGTGAGACACCAGCGCGTCCACACCGAGGAGCGACCTTTCCCTTGTGTGACGTGCGGGAAAAGGTTCACCCGGTCCTGTACTCTGCAGAGACACCAACAGATTCACAGCGTGCAGAACCCGTTTGTCTGCTCGGAGTGCGGGAAGGGGTTCGCCGAGTTGTTCCAACTGCTGAGACACCAGCGAATTCACACGGCCGAGAGGCCGTTCATCTGTTCGGAATGTGGGAAAGGATTCATTCAGTCGTTTGAACTGCTGAGACACCGGCGGGTTCACACCGGGGAGAGGCCTTTTATCTGCTCGGAGTGTGGGAAGGGATTCACTCAGTCCTCTCATCTGCTGAGACACCAGCAAGTTCATGAGTGATGCTTCCCATCAATGGTATTCAAGACTGGACTATGGGGTCTGTTCCTTTGACAGTTAATCACCCCTATGGCCAGGCTGGAGTTTAAAATTTTGCCGTGTATTAAGTATGACGACTGTTTCCAACTTGTACGTTGTGTATTTGAGTAGAGCAGCTGGCGTGTCGGAGGCTGAGGGGTGACCTTATAGAGGTTTACAAAATTATGAGGGGCGTGGATAGGATAAATAGACAAGGTCTTTTCCCTGAGGTGGGGGAGTCCAGAACTAGAGGAGCATAGGTTTAGGGTGAGAGAAGGAAAGATATAAAAGAGACCCAAGGGGCAACTTTTTCACACCAGAGGGTGGTACGTGTATGGAATGAGCTGCCAGAGGATGTGGTGGAGGCTGGTACAATTGCAACATTTAAGAGGCATTTGGATGGGTATATGAATAGGAAGGGTTTGGAGGGATATGGACCGGGTACTGGCAGGTGGGACTAGATTGGGTTGGGAGATCTGGGTCGGCACGGACAGGTTGGACCGAAGGGTCTGTTTCCGTGCTGTCCATCTCTCTGACTCTACAACTGTCGTCCTTGCTGTAATATCGTGTTAATGGGGTACGGCAACAAACGAGTCACATTTTAATTTGCCAACTATGGTCAGAGCAGTGTGTGGGACAGGTGTGGATGAGACTCCAGGACCTGAAGGACTCAGGTGGGAGGAACCCAGATGTGGAAGCTGCTGGCAAGCTGGGAGGGGAAAGAGCCAGAAAATAAGGGCAAAGAGGTCAGACTACTCAGGAGCTACTAGCAGATGCAGTGGAGAAGCCTCTTCAGTCAGAGGTTGGGGGCGGGGGGAGGGGCGCCAGGTTCAAGTTGAGAAACAATTCACATTTCAGGGTGATGGCATACAGCCTGACAAGAGTGTCTGAGTCCGTTGTCCCTGTGTAACCCCACTGCTGCCTGAACAGTGTGCGGAGATTTGCGGTGACACACAAGTGACAACAGCCTTCCAGTAAGACCAGCCTGCAGCATCAAGTGAGAGCAAATAGACGATATCCCCCCCCCATTTGCTGGGGAGGAACTGGGTTCTGTTGTAGAACGGAGAGACCGAGGGGGTTCAGGTACATAACTCTTTGCGTCGCACACAGACAGGGTGGTGAAGGAGGCACTTAGCACGCTTGCCTTCATTGCTCAGAGCTGAACATGCGTTGCTGGAAAAGCGCAGAGGTCAGGCAGCATCCAAGGAGCAGGAGAATCGACGTTTCGGGCATCAGCCCTTCTTCATTCTCCTGCTCCTTGGATGCTGCCTGACCTGCTGCGCTTTTCCAGCAACACATTTTCAGCTCCGATCTCCAGCATCTGCAGTCCTCACTTTCTTCATTGCTCAGACCTTTTGAGTGGAGGAGCTGAGAACGTCACGTTGGTGAGGTCTCTTCTGCCGTACTGTGTCCAGTTATCGCCCTGTTATCAGAAGGATATTATTCAGTTGAAGAGATGTGTCAGGATGTTGCCGGGGACAGAGGGTTTTGAGCTATAAGGAGATGCTGGGACCTTTTTCACTGGGGCGTGGGGGGTGAATCTCGAGAGTCTTTTCCCTAGGGTGGGGGCGTTTCAAGATTAAGGGGGGCATTGTTTAAGGTGAGGGCAGACATTTTTTTTAAAAAGACACGAGAGGCAATTGTTTTTGCGAGTCGACTGAACTTTCAGAGGAAGTGGATGTGGGTGCAGTTCCAACGATTTACAGGAGAAACGTTTGGGGGGGGGAGATAGGCCAAGTGCAAGCAGGTGGGACTACTTTACTTTGAGATGATGCTCAGCCGAGACTGGTTGGACCCAAGGGTCTGTTTCCATGCCATACTGCTCTGTCACTGGGGATCAAATGGACAGGTCTATCCATGAGTTAGGATCATCTGTTCTGACTACTGCTCAGCTGGTATTGGTCGTATACCTGAACTACTTGGGCGAAAGCGCCGCAAGGACACACAGGAGAATGGTAAGGAGTTGAGAGTTGGAGAACGCAGGGGTCGGAGAGCAGGGGCTTATTGCACTGGTCCATTCTGTACAGGTGGCATACCCAAGCGCCTCTCCAACCCCTACGCTTGACAGCTGGCCAATGGGTGACGCAAAGGGAAATGCATTACCAGTAAGTTCACTACCATTGGGGTAGGCCGAGTGGGGGACGCTGAAGGGGTTGAGTGAGCCAAGGGTTAAGGCTTTCGTCCTGTCATTAGTAATAGCAAAGCAACTGGGAACCGCAACAAATGTACAGAACAATCAGGACACAAAGACAGTCGAGACGAGGAGCCTAGAAGCCATACTAGCAGAGCGTTGACCTCTGTACAAAACAGCAGATAACGTGAGACACCCAGGCAGAGCAGGGTGGGAAGTAGTGTATAAATGTTGTGATGTTCTATGTAAGAATCTGAGGTTTCTGTAATCCACCCGAAGAGGTTTTACGCCTCACGGTAATAAGACCAGGTCCCGCTGCACGTGCAAGAAATAAACGATCGTGGGCTGGACTCCTCTCATCAAGTTCTCAAGTTGTCCTACAACCACAGAACGCAGAAATCGTTGACGGCAACAAAACTAAAAGTCCAGGTTGAGAATGAGACGATTCCACTCGGGGAGATGTGACGTCCTAGAGGAGATTGTCTGTATGCCTAATCTGAACTGATGTGCCTGTCCCATTGGTAACAAGGGGTGACTTCAGTTTCCAGATAGACTGGGTAAACCTAGCCAGCACCAATACCGTGCAGGGCAAATTTCTGGAGTTTGTGTGAGATAGGTTTCTGGAGTCGAGCATCATGGGGATCAAGCTGTTTTGGGTTTCATATGATGTCATGAAAACGGGCAATTAGTAATCTTGCTGTTCAGGGAGCTTTGGGAATTTTTGTTTTGTTGTTTCTTTTTCCCCCCCCAGCACCCATGTTGTGTGTCTGCAGGAGTGAGAGAGACAGTGAAAAGACAACAGGCGTACAAATCTTTCTTCAATTTCCGCCACTCTGAAAAGAGTGGCCAGTGACAAGCAGTGCCCTTCACATCAAAGGGCAATCCTGTGTGATCAAAACAGTGAAGGGGAGGGCAGGGATTAAATCAAAATAGAGTTGGAGGGGGAAATACTACACTGCACTACACATTTGGGGCGGCATGGTGGCTCAGTGGTTAGCACTGCTGCCTCACAGCACCAGGGACCCAGGTTCAAATCTAGCCTTGGGCGACGGTCCGTGTGGAGTTTGCACATTCTCCCCGTGTCTGCGTGGGTTTCCTCTGGGTGCTCCGGTTTCCACCCACAGTCCAAAGCTGTGCAGGTCAGGTGAATTGGCCATGCTAAATTGCCCGTAGTGTTAGGTGCATTAGTCAGAGGGAAAATGGGTCAGGGTGGGTTACTCTTCAGAGGGCCGGTGTGGACTGGTCAGGCCGAGGGGCCTGTTTCCACACTGTAGGGAATCTAATCTAATCACTCCCTGCGGCGCCCACCTTTCCCTGAAAATCTCAAGGATTGCTTCAGGAATTAATGGTCATGACATTGTAAAGTGTTTGATTAATTAGATGTGAGAGGCACACACAGTTTCTGTTGTACAGATTTGGAATGAACTGTGTGAGCAGCAATTTGTTACGACGGATTGGCTAGATACACTAAAGGGCTAGAAAATCAACCATCAGCAGCTTTTACTTGAAGAAGCACTACCTGGTCTACAAAAAAAAATTCATTTCTTAGAGGATTTTGTATGCGACAGGAAAAAGAAATCTACTTCAGACAGCAAAAGGACTTAAAGATTGAATTATTTCAAAGGATTGTATGATTGTAAGAACGCTGGTTAGCACTGCTGCCTCACAGCGCCAGGGACCCAGGTTCGACTCCAGCCTCGGGGGCGACTGTCTGTGTGGAGTTTGCACATTCTCCCCGCCGTGTCTGCGTAGGTTTCCTCCAGGTGCTCCAGTTTCCTCCCACAGTCCAAAGATTTGCAGCTCAGGGTGAATTGGCCATGCTAAATTGCCCATAGTGTTCAGTGCATTAGTCAGAGGAAACTGGGTCTGGGTGGGTTACTCTTCGGAGGATCGGTGTGGACTGGTTGGGCCAAATGGCCTGTTTCCACACTGTAGGGATTCTAATAAGACATGGTACGCAGGGGATTGGGAGCAACTTAGAATCCAGCCAAGAAACTGATGAAGGCAAAAACAGAAGGTGTATAGAAGCTTGTGTGGAAACAAAAGGTCAATGGTAAAAGCTTCTGTCGGTGAATGAAACAGAAGAGATGTAAAGCCCACTCGACTGGCACTGCATCCACCATTTTTGACGTTCACTCCCTCCTCACCGATGGACCGTGGCAGAAACACCATCTCCAAACTGCAGTGCAATTAGACGACTCCTTCCAACTTCCAAACCCTCGATCTCTGTCATCTCAAAGGACAAGGAGAGCAAGCTTGTGGAAACCCCACCTTCTGCAAGTTCCTTCCCAAACTACGCTCCACCCTGAACGTGGAAGCGCATTGCAAATTCTTTCACCATCACTGGGTCAAAATCCTGGAACTTGTTTCCTAACAGTATCGTAGGTGATCTGACACCTACAAGGACTGCAGATGTTCAGGAAGACAACTCATTACCACCTGGAGGGCAATTAGGGATGAGCTGTAGCTGCAACATTTAAAAATGGGTCAGATGACTCTTTACTGGGATTGAGTATCTGCAAAGGACATCACTGGGAGATGGCTTAAACAGGCTGGGGCTGTTTTCCCCGGAGCGTCAGAGGCTGAGGGGTGACCTTATAGAGGTTTACAAAATTATGAGGGGCATGGATAAGATAAATAGGCAAAGTCTTTTCCCTGGGGTCGGGGAGTCCAGAACTAGAGGGCATAGGTTTAGGGTGAGAGGGGAAGGATATAAAAGAGACCTCAGGGGCAACATTTTCACGCAGGGTGGTGCATTTATGGAATGAGCTGCCAGAAGAAGTGGTGGAGGCTGGTACAGTTGCAACATTTAAAAGGCATTTGGATGGGTATATGAATAGGAAGGGTTTGGAGGGATATGGGCCGGGTGCTGGCAGGTGGGACTATGTTGGGTTGGGATATCTGGTCGGCATGGACGGGTTGGACCGAAGGGTCTGTTACCATGCTGTACAATCCTATGACTCTATATATACAGGATTTTTGTTGTGTAATCAACTATTTTGTTAAAAGAACATTGGCAGCCTCATGTGATTATATTCAGTGACTACCATCCTAACTAAACACCAAAAAGATAAAACCTGTGATCTATTTGTGCACCATTACCTTCAGCTGGGCTTCGTAGCATGATTGATTATCTCATCTATACAAGATTCTCACAAGGTGGATGTTCATGGTACATTGCTCCTGGCTTCAGCGTGTGGAACCAGTGGATTTAGTAAGAAGCAAGTCGTTTAAGGACGACCTTTTTCCACTCTGAGGATGTCGACTCTTTGGCATTCTCAAACCAGAGGTTTCTGGACGCTCCAATGACTGAGAATGTTCGAGACAGAAATCAATAGTTTCCTGGGCACTGATGACATGATGGGAATAATGCAGGTGGAAAATGATCAGCACAACCTAACTGAGTGGCAGAGCTGGTGCAATAGATTGATCTACTCTTGTTTCTGTGCTCTCTGTGTCTCCCCCACTCTCATTGTATGCTGACACTATGGCTTTAACAGGTTCTGGGTTTTTGTTTTGAAGAGAGGTTTTAAGACAGGAGTACCGAACAGTCTATTTGAATCCAATAAAGTAAACAGCTTGAGAGGGCTTGGGATTGTTTTTGTTTGTTTTGAAGTTGGAACAATAGAAGCAGCCTGAGTGGGTGGGATCAAGCTCCCGCCCCAGAGCCAGGAATTTTGGGTTTTAGTCTTTTAGGAGCAGTTGCTGGGGTCTTGAAACCGAGTTTGGAAGCTGCAGTACATCTGTCCCTGCCACCCTCTCAGTCTCAGAGGCTTCTCTTGATGTTTTGCTGACTGGACTGTAGAATTGCATGAGGACGCACGGTGGCTCATTGGTTAGCACTGCAGCCTCATAGCGCCAGGGACTCAGGTTCGATTCCAGCCTCGGGTAACTGTCTGTGTGGAGTTTGCACATCCTCCCCGTGTCTGCGTGGGTTTCCTCTGGGCTTGAGAGTTTTGTTCCCCCCCTCCCCTGCTCAGGTTGGGGGAAGACGGTGAATATGAAGATGAAAGAGAGACCACCACAAACATTGCCTGTGAATGTGGGAGTTTGCACAGTCATTGGTGAGGGAGTGAGGGACAGGGAGAGAGAGAGAGAGCACCCTCTGGGTGCTCTGGTTTCCTCCCACAACCCAAAAAGAAATTTGCAGATCAGGTGGATTGGCCGTGCTACATTGCCCATAGTGTTAGTTGCATTAGTCAGAGAGAAATGGGTCTGGGTGGGTTACTCTTCGGAGGGTTGGTGTGGACTTGTCGGGCCTGTTTCCACACTGTAGGGAATCTAAGCTAATCTAATCGAGACAATCTATTTTACTAAGTTTGCCTTTGCCAAGGGTGTGTTTATGAACGTTATACTATCCTGGGACTGTGACTATTCAGTCGTAAAGAAATCCATTATTCTGTTGTGTTTTCTAATAGAGTTAAGTTATTCCAATGTTTTCATTCTTTGAACAAGAGTATAAGAATAAAGTGTGTTTTGCTTCAAGCCTGGTAGTTTGACCAATGGAATTGCATCTGGAATGCGATGCCTTTAAAATAAGAAGAGGTTTGTCTTCTCAATATGTTTTGAGGGGGTGGGCTGGTCCCTGTCACAAGTGTCAGGAGCTCATGAAATGTGTCACTAAGACTACCTTGAGGCCATCCGATCAGATACCGTGAATCAACAGGCAGCTTCCCCCCCGCCGCCCAAGGTGTTTTTTATTTAAATCTCCACTCGTACCTTTCTCCTGTTTCTCTCCAGTTATAACCTGTCAGAGCTCACCTTTCCCAGGAGGCCCGATTCCGAGTCTCTCAACTCCTACAAAACCAATGACTGTGCAAACTCCCACATTCACAGGCAATGTTTGTGGTGGTCTCTCTTTCATCTTCATATTCACCGTCTTCCCCCAACCTGAGTGGGGTGGGGGGGGGACAAAACTCTCAAGCCCACCATTACACAAACTACTGCTCCTTTTCTAATCTTCCTTTCTTCTGCAAAGTCCCCTCCTATTCAGAGCCATGGAGATCTACAGCACAGATAAAGGCCCTTCAGCCCATCGGGGGTCTGTGCCAGTCGAAAGCAAGCACCTAACTGCAGAGGAACGAGATGGGCGGGCAGTATTTCATTCGGATAATTGATTACTCAGATGACTGATTCAATGCCTCTCTTCTGGGACTCGGGAGTTTTCTGAAGTCTCCTGTTTTCCTCACTCTGCCTTGCCTTGCTCCCTCCCTCTGTCTCAGGGGTTGTTCCTGAGCAGACACGCACTTGTGCCCAAGGGACCTGCAGCATCGCTGTAGCCTCTCCCTGCCGCTGCTTCACTTCAGTGGGATCGACAGAGCGAGTCCACTCCCCATTCAGGAGAGTAGGCAGCAGCACCGTGGGCCAGTCAACAAGAGCCCGCCCTGCCCTGTACAGGACAATGTTGGGGAGATGATCAGGGGTCTGTATTTGAGAATATTCAGTGCTCTGAATTTGCCCAGACCGTCATTCTGTCTGTCTTTGTTTGGAGAGAGAGAGAGAGAGGGAGGGAGGTCAGTCATTTGGAAGTGGTGCCTGGGCTCCCAACAATGCCCAGGACTCTTCTTGGCAGCATTTCGAGTAAGCCAACTTCACTTTTAACCATTGTCAACAGAAGATGTGATTGTCGCACCAGTGTTGGTAACACCACTTTGATGGAACGCTTTTATGAGACCTTGAGATCTTCCTCAAATAATCCAAAATTCAGGCAATTAATATTCAGAATATCGAGATTCCTCTGTATTCTAATCCCACGTTCCAGCACTTAGCCTTCGATACCTCGGTGTCGTACTGGAGACACTTTCTCCTCACTTACTCTGTCGGAATCGTTCATGACTTTGAATTCTTATCACGACTCCTCTGCAGTGGTAAAATAACCCACTTTCTTTACTCTCTATGTGTAGCCAAAGCCTGTTCTCACACGCAGTATTCCCACATCCACGCTCTCAACCCTCTGTGGACTCTTGGGTTAATCCTGGCTAATTCTAGCCTTTCCAACCACTTCTGTGTCGTCATTAATGGGAGGACCCTGTCAGGGCAATGCCCAGAGACCGATTACATTGACTGGTCCTGTTACATGCGTAATCGGGAGTCCTGTTGCTTAATAATCAAGACACTGACGGGCTGGTGAAAAGTTTTTTTAGTACAGGCAGATCGTGCTGCACAGAGACCAGAGGGCGATAGAACAGTGCGAGGGATGCGATGTTCCAGGTGCGGAGAAGGTGCACGCAGGGCAAGCTCGACAATAGGTTTGAAAGTTTGAGAGCTGCTTTCGAGAAGGGTGTGACATCAGGCCGGGCCAACTGAGCGAACGCATTCCCCGCCCTTGGAGCACACGTCCGGGCGTCTCCCCAGTGTGGATGGGCTTCCAGCGGGTCGTGATAATTGAATCCCTTCCCGCAGTCCCCGCACTCCCACGGCTTCTCCCCGGTGTGAGTCCGACGGTGAAATTCCAGCCGAGATGGGTGATCGAATCCCTCCCCGCAGTCCGCGCGTCTCCACGGTTTCACCATGGAGCTGGGGTGTCCATCCGTCTCTTCAGGTTCAATCCTTGGGTGCAGACATGTTGAATGGTGTGTTTTATTTTCTGCAGGCTGTGTAACTGGTGAAAGGTGCTTCCACGCTCTCTGCTGCACTGGAACACTCTCACACGTGTGTGTGTGTGTGTCCGTCCCTCAGTACTTGTTCCAGCCACACTGACCCTTAAAATGCACCCTCAAAGTCAGAACAAAGAGATACGCACTTCCCCTTCCATATGCAATGGCTGATGATATTCAGGTCCTGATGTCTCAAATGACTTGCTGTGTTGTTTGATTTGAGCCTTCCGAATGTAACCTCTCCCCTTTTGAATTCTCTGTAGAAGGGCATCACAGACATCATCACGGTCAGACCGGAGTTAGTAATTTACCAACTAATCTAAATTGTTATAAATATTTATCCCCTCTCGCTCTCCCAAAGCTGTAAAGCCCCGTCACACTCAGTCTCTCTGCCCCCAGAGACTTGGACTCAATGGGCTGAGTTTTTAATTTGATGTAGTGTTGCCCCAAATAACTAGGTACAGTGAAAAGTTTTGTTTTGCATGTAGTACAGGCAGATTATGCCATACAGAGATAATTAGGGTAATAGATCAGAGGGAGGAATAGGGTAATAGATTCAGAGGCGGTGCATGAAGAGCAATAAGGGCCTCCCTCTTGTGCTGGAGACCTCTCTCACTCTATAACCATCCAGGACAAAATAGCATGCACGTGGATCCACTCTCTCAACCACTGATGCCTCGAAGCAGTAATATATTAAGAGCAATAATTACGTTTGTAATTTGGGAGGTCAATTCAGAAGTCCAATAAGAGCGGGGAAGAAGCTGCTCTTGAATCTGTTGGTAGACGCGTTTTAAGGTAAACCCCTTCTGTGCCACAATGACTTGTTTGTGAAATGTCCCTTTGCATTTTAGCACTTGCAGTTGGGAGGTCACCAGGTAAGCCTGTTACACTCCCTCAGAAGCGACCTCGACTGAGGCTAATTGCTCAGGACTGAACACAGTTTACCTGGAGTTGACCTAACCACGTTTAAGAATTACAGCGCTTTTCCATTCAAACTAATACTTGAAATCCCCACCCGTAGGCAGAGCAGACAAACCTTTTGTCCTTTCATGTTCCAAGACTAATGACATTCCGATCGTGAAGAAATAAGTGACCCCCCCCAGTCAAGTCTCAACGTGGCGTTTGACTTCACCTTCCCATCTGTCAATCCTCTGGTTCCACTCTGCTGTAAAATTGCAGACAACTTTAGGTTAGAAATTCAAAAAGAGACAAACACTTTTTATGGGTGTGAGTTTGGTGTTTACAAATCCTCCATTCCTTCCCCCCCCACTCCGCTGAATTTACCAAAGATGAAGAATTCTGCTCCAGATATACCTCAGCCCTAGCTAAGCTCTTCCGGTCTAGCTAAAACGCTGGCACAAACCTGACGCAGTGGCAAGTTGCCCAAATGTGTCCTGGACACACAAAAAGGCAGGGCAAACTAAACTGGACGCTCCATCAGCCTACCCTCCACCATCGGGAAAGCGATGGACGTGGTTACCAACAGGAGCGATCAAGCAGCTCTTGCTCAACAATAACCTGCTCAGTGACAACCGGTTTGGATTCTGCCAGGGCCACTCAGTTCCTGACTTCATTACAATCTCAGTTCAAACAGAGAGCTGAATTCCAGAGGTAAGGTGAGAATGACTTGAGCGCTGCATCAAGGATCCCTGTCAAAACGGAGGAATCGGGGAACGAAAACACACCCGGCACAAATGAAGTTGCTTGTGGTTGTTTGTGAGCTCAGCCATCTCACCTCCCGCTGCTTCTAAGGGTGGTGGAAGCAGAAATCCTCGTCACAGTTAAGAAATATTTAGATATGCACTAATAATATCAAGGCAAACAAGGCTGTGAGCCAAGTGCGGGTAAATAGGAGTCGAATCGTTGCTTGTTTTTGACTCAATGGGCCAAAGGGCCTCCCTCTTGTGCTGGAGACCTCTCTCACTCTATAACCATCCAGGACAAAATAACATACACATGCATCCACTCTCTCAACCACTGATGCCTTGAAGCAGTAATATATACTATCTAGGGTCCGAGGATGTCTACTGTCCAGGTAAAGGCCATTCGGCCCTTACAAGTCTGTACAGACTCGGGAGACATCCGACCCAGACCCACACCCTGCCCGCATAACTCCGCACTGTCTACTCCTCCGAGCCGGCACATGTCTGGCCTCTGTGGGAGAACGTGTAAGCTCCACACTGACAGTTGCCCAAGGCTGGCATCGAACTGGGGTCCCTGGCGCTGTCAGGCGCTAACAAGGGCCTGTTTCCACACTGTAAGTAATCTAATCTAATCTAATCTAAAACACACTTCGGAAATTCACTAAAGATTTTAAACGGCACCTTCCAACCTCCTGACCGTTTGCATTTAGAAAGACAGGGGGCAGCCTGCGTTTCTCCAGCTAGTTCTGTCTTTGAACCCAAACACTGACAATGTTGAACGATTCAGTGGACAACGTAAATGTTTCCCAAGAGATAAATTATTTGCTGCGGGTTTCGCACGGGCTGTGCTGATTGATAGTCTCAAACTCCACCCTTCGAACTTCGGAACTGGTTTTAAAAATTCAGGAATGTCTTGCTCCCAGCCCTGCCAGAGATTTTTTGTTTGCACTTGCAATGTAACGCATGGAGGGAAGGTTACCCAGCACGCCCCGCGCGTGTGAATACGGCCTATCTCCATCGCTGCGGTTGTGCCGCGCAAGTGCATCAATCCCCGGGTCTCCGCCCCGGGAGGCCTGACTGAGCGTGCGCGACACTGTTCCCGGAAGCTGTGCTGAGGTGGTACAGGGAGTGATGGCTACTGGAGTCAGAGGCGCTGGGATGTTGGGGCAGAGAGACACTGGAGTCAACTCTAGCCGTGCAATTCGAGGAGGGAGGGGAGAGGATATAATAAATAAGGAGTAACACTTAGGAAGGGGGGGTGGGGATCAGTAAAGCTCTGATCAGGACGGAAACCCTGGAAGGTGGATGGGGAAGATTCACCCGCAAGTTGGAGGCCCCAAGGCTACAGGTAGGCTCCTGCAGTGATAATGTCTCTACCTCCTAGGGTAGGGAGACCTGAGGTTCAAATCCCACCTGGTCCAGAGGTGTGCAATAACATTGCAGCACAGTGGTTCAGTGGTTAGCATTGCTGCTTTGCAAATGGTGGGGACCTGGGTTTGATCCCACCCTTGGGCGACTGTCCGGGAGGAGTTTGCATGTCCTCCCCCTTTTCACTGGTCGCTACAATATCAAGGGCCAAAGGTCCTGTCCTGTGCTGTAATGTCCTATGTTAAAAATCACACAACATCGGGTTCCAGTCCAACCGGATTATTTGGAAGCACTAGCTTTCAGAGCACTGCTCCTTCATCAGGTGGTTATGGAGGTTAAGATCATGTTCACAGAATATATAGCCAAAGGAGCCCAGTGTCATGTACAGTAAACAATCTTAGATTGAGAATTTCATCTTTTACTGAAAAATGTGTTGCTGGAAAAGCGCAGCAGGTCAGGCAGCATCCAAGGAGCAGGAGAATGAAGAAGGGCTCATGACCGAAACGTCGGTTCTCCTGCTCCTTGGATGCTGCCTTACCTGCTGCGCTTTTCCAGCAACACGTTTTTCAGCTCTGATCTCCAGCATCTGCAGTCCTCACTTTCTCCATAATTTCATCTTTTATAATGGGATCTGCTGGTTTCTGTTCTTTGATATATAAATCCCAGAACTGCTTTTAAATTACATTCTCAAGGTAGCTCAGGTTTTTAAACGTGAGGTGTGAAGTCTATGTCTGCGTGGCTTCCTCCCACAGTGCAAAGATGTGTAGATTAGGTGTATTAGCCATGGGAAGTGCAAGGTTACAGGAGATAGGTAGAGGGGCGGTATGGACTTGATGGGTCAAATGGCCCACTTCCACACTGTAGGGATTCTACGATAGCGTTTGTGAGCAAGTCAGTTCGAAGATACCAAAACCTGCAGGCATTTCCCGAGACAGATAAAATGACCCATTTTGATTCACTGGGAGTTTTAGGGTCACTGCAATCAGAAGAGAAAATGATCGGTTTAACTTCCATTCTGCATAAGAAGGGCTGGAGTGTTGAACCCATCCCAAGTATAGAGAGAGATAGAAAGAGAGAGAGAGAGACGGGGGAAATGGACTGATGGAAAGCGATGGGTGGAGGCAGAGGGAGAGGGTATGTGGGATGGGACATTTTCAACGATTGAGAAGAAGGGGAAACCATGTTCTGCAGAAACTAGAGATGTCTGTTCATGCATTTCTATCCCGTACTGACAGGGTTTGTAATCTCCATTTGCAGAATCTTAAAATGAGAGTATTCCCAGACTGGAAACGCAAATTGAACATCACTTCAAGATCTGGCGGAGTCACTTGATTCAAACTGACCTGAGTACCATCAGTCTTTGGGAGGAGTACCTTTGTCTGTTCTGTTTGTGGGAAAGATTTCAAACATTGATGAGACTGCAAGAGTACCAAGATGCCCATACACTCAGGAGTAAGCACGTTTCAGCGCACTGACTGTGGAAGGGCCTTGAACCAGTTACAATCCTGAGTGAGAGGGACTGGATGAAAAAAGCTTACACCGGCTGATGAATATTTGTATCATTCATAGCAGGGGGGGAAACTGATGTGTGTTCTCTTTATGTAGACGACCAGCATCAGCCGATTGCCCGATCCTCACACGATGGAGAAACCGTGGAAATGTGGGGACTGCGGGAAGGGATTCAGAACCCCATCTGAGGTTGAGATTCACCGGCGCAGTCACACTGGGGAGAGGCCCTTCACCTGCGCCGAGTGTGGGAAAGGGTTCGCCGACTCATCCCACCTGCACAGACACCAGCGTACCCACACCCGGGAAAGTCCCTTCGTCTGCCCCGAGTGTGGGAAGGGGTTCACTCGCTCGCAGCACCTGGAGACACACGGGCGCATTCACACCGGCGAGAGGCCGTTTACCTGCTCTGTGTGCGGGAAGGGATTCTCTCAGTCGTGCAACCTGCTGATACACCAGCGGCTTCACACCGGGGAGCGGCCGTTCGCCTGTGCTGTGTGCAGGAAGGGATTCGCTCAGCTCTCCCACCTGCTGAAACACCAGCAGGTTCATGAGTGATACGGCGAATGGCTTTTGCGTAACGCCGGGAGTTAATCAAATCTCTTAAGGAAGGCTCGAAAACTGCTCGCGCAGGAGACTCTGTTCGAAAGAATTTCGAACTGAATGTCGCAGCTTTGTGATAAAAAGGGGAAACAGGCGAGCGAACACCCTGTTCAATGAAGCGAGCATTGTTCACGGGGACACAGAGCGAGGTTAAGTGATGGTCAGGAACCAGACGGAGATGAAAGACCAAGAGTTGATGCTGTGAAAACTGATGGAAGTCCTTCACTCGTTCTCAACACCGGTAACAAAGGAAAGTAAATATCGACCGGGTTAATCTGTAAATCAATTGCCTGGGTTTGTTGCTGTCATTTGTTGCAGGGGAGAGAAGCTTGTCCTAACTTGTACCAGACATCGGTGAGGCCTCTTCTGGAGTACTGTGCGCATGTTATAGGAAGGATATTATTCAGCTGGAGAGGGTTCGGAAGAGAGTTACCAGGATACTGCTGGGGTTTGAGTTATAAGGAGAGGCTGGGAGTTTTTTTCACTGGAGTGTTGAGGTTTATAAAGTTATGAGGGGTGCAGATGAGGTGAATGACAGGTGTCTTTTCCTGAGGATGGGGGCTTTCAAGACAAAGGGGCAGAGAGGAGAGAAATTTCAAAAAGACGTGAGGCGACTTTTTTTTTATATAGAGTGGGTTTGCGTGTGGAACGATCTGCCGGAGGAAGTGGTGGATGCGGGTACACTTACAACATTTAAAAGACATTTGGATAAGGGCATGAACAAGAGGCCAGGAGCAAGCAGGTGGGACTAGCTTAGGTGGGATTAGGGTCGGCACGGACTGGTTGGGCCAAAGGGCCCGTTTCTCTGGCTCTGTGACTTGGCCTCGTTAAAGTTGATTCAAAACGAAGCTCCGTTGTCGAGAACGCTGAATTGGGAGCCGTTGGATGAGGTGCATTGCGTGGATGGTGTACTCAACCTCGTTGAAGGCTGCAGAGACATCAGGAAGAACGGGGAGGGTGTCTCCGTCCCGGAGAATGTCACTCACGACAAGACATTGGTTGGAGAACTGTTGCAGGGGCGGAAAGCTGGATTGGAGGCATTCTAAGGAAAGATAGCTATGCGTTTAGGAGTTTCATAGTATTCATTCATTCATTCATTCATTCATTCATTCATTCATTCATTCACTCATTCACTCATTCACTCATTCACTCACTCACTCATTCACTCACTCACTCACTCACTCACCTGTTGTATTCATTCAGCCAGACAGTCATTCTTATGATCTTAGCATCCCTACCGGGTGGAAACAGGCCCTTCAGCCCAACAAGTCCACACTGAGCCTCCCAAGAGTAACCCACCCAGACCCAATCCCCATTACTCTACATTTATCCCCGACAAATGCACGTCACCTGCACATCCCTGGGCACTATGGGTAATGTAGCATGGCCAATCCACCCTAACCTGCACATCCCTGGGCACTGTGGGTAATTTAGCGTGGCCAATCCACCCTAACCTGCACATCTTTGGATTGTGGGAGGGAACCGGAGCACCTGGAGGAAACCCACGCAGACACGGGGCGAATGTGCAAACTCCACACAGACAGTTGTCCGAGGCTGGAATCGAACCCGGGTCCCTGGCGCTGTGAGACCGCAGCACTAAACCCCGAGCCACCGTGTTGTGAGGTGACAAAATGTTTTAGGATTTTGGAATGACAACGGGAGATCAGAGACAGAGTAGTGGATTGTGAAGTGGTTGAGGAATTTGTGTTATGACGACTTGATTTTTATTCGTTCATGGGATTCATTGCCTTTCTCTAATTGGGGCAGACAGCAGATTCAGAGTCAAGCACATTGCTATGGATCCACAGGCTGAGACAACTGGGATTAGATTCTGAATTTATTTTTGGGATAAGGACATTGCTGGCTCGGAATTATTGTCAGTCCTTAATTGCTCAAACGTCATTTAAGGTACATCTGAAATGAAGAGAGCTTGGAGTGCGAGACCATAGTTCCTTGAAAGTGGAGTCGCAGGTATACAGCATAGTGAGGAAGGCATTTGGTACGCTTGTCTTTATTAGTCAGCGCACTGAGTGTAGAAGTTGGGAGGTCATATTGCAGCTGTATAGGACATTGGTTAAGCCACTTCTGGAACACTGTGTGCAATTCTGGTCTCCCTTCTGTCCGAGTAATGTTGTGAAACTTGAAAGGTTTCACAAAAGATTTACAAGGATGTTGCCAGGGTTGGAGGGTTTGAGCTATGGGGAGAGGCTGGCGCTGTTTTCCCTGGAGCATCGGAGGATGAGTGGTGACCTTATAGAGGTTTATAAAATCATGAGGGGGCATGGATAGGATAAATAGACATGGTCTTTTCCCTGGGCTGGGGGAGTCCAGAACTAGAGGGCATAAGGTCAGGGTGAGAGGGGAAAAGGTATAAAAGGGACATGAGGGGTGACTCTTTCACGCAGAGGGTGGTGCATGTATGGAATGAGCTGCCAGAAAAAGTGGTGGAGGCTGGTACAATTACAATATTTTTGCTTTCTTTATTCATTCATGGGATGAGGGCACCACTGGCTGGGCACAGCATTTATTGCCCACCCCTAATTGCCCCGAGGGCAGTTAAGAGTCACCCGCATTGCTTTGGGTCTGGAGTCACATGTAGGTCAGACAAGGTAAGGATGGCTGGTTCCTTCTCTAAAGGACATGCGTGAACCAAATGGATTTTCCTGACAATCGACAATGGATTCATGGTCATTGTTAGACCCTTAATTCCAGATCTTGTTTTGTCGAATTCAAATTCCACCATCTGCCCTCGCGGGATTTGAACCTGGATCCCCAGAACGTTAGCTGGGTCTCTGGATAAACAGTCCAGTGATAATACCACCTGGCCATTGCCTCCCCTATTTAAAAGGCATCTGGATGGGTATATGAATGGGAAGGGTTGAGGGAGATGTGAGCCAAGTGCTGGCAGATGGGACTAGGTTAATTTAGATATCTGATCAGCATGTATGGGATTGGTTGAAAAAAAAATCCCACATGTACACATATACGTTTGTGGGGTGGACGTGTACTTTCAGAGTTACATTGTACTTTGCTCAAAAACTGCATGAATCCATGTAAGACTCTGTCAACTCACTTCTTAGATTAGAATCAGTCGAAACATTATGGCACAGACAACAAAACACGGGGACAGACACCTTCAACATCTTAAGATCTTATCTGGGCTGACCCCAGTTGTTAAAGCTAAGCTGAAGAATGTAACTTCTAAAAAAACGTTTTGTGATTTACATATCAAAGAAGTGAAACTATCAAGGTCATTCTAACAAATGAGAGACTTAACAAACAATCAAGGTATTTTTCAAGGTATAATTTCACTTGCATCACACTGTAAACTTGCTATAAATTCTGTGTCTTATGATTGTGTACTCCAACAACAACCTGGTGAAGGAGCAGCGCTCAGAAAGCAAGTGCTTCCAAATAAACCTGTTGGACTATAACCTGGTGTTGGGTGATTTTTAACTTCTGGCTTTGTTTCCTGATTCATTCCCATTGGTTGGAGGACCAGCCCCTCTCTGTCATCCAGCCCCGCCCCGTTGTCTGCTACTGGTTGGAGGAGCAGCCCGTTCTACTTGGATTGGTTGGCGGACCAGTTTCCCACCCAACCCTCCTTTTATCCAGCCGCTTTGCTTCGATTGGTTGGCGGACCGGGCCACCTTTATTCTGGTTGGTTGGAGGACCTCCCCACTTTCGGCCGCCTCCATTCACTCTGATTGGTTGAGGGCGCTGCTTGCACCCACGTGGGGCCCTGGCCCCGCCCCTCTCCGTCCTATTGGCCGGAGCTGCTGCCAATTGTGATGGCCCCATACTGCGCGGGAGCATAAGCAATGCAAAGGCTGCCCTACAGGACGCATGCGCGATCCCCATCTTTGGGTAGATGGATGTTAGTGGTACCAGTGCCATCTTTATTGTCTTCCAAGTGCACCAGTCTGTTCAAAGGAGAAGAATTATCCAGCACTTTGTTGTTTTTTTTTCAATCCAGCCCAGAGGGGAAGGACGAGTGTGTGAGAGTAAGATTTGTGCTGGAAGTGAGAACTGTTTAAAAACTCCTTTTGCAGGGCACTGGAGATAGGGAGGTCAACCCCCATCATCACATTAACACCTTTCAGAGTGACTGCATTCATCAAGAGGTGAAGATCAAAGGCTTCTGAACGTGGAAAGAGAGTCACTTCTCGGTTCTGCCTGCGGGGAAATGGTTTCAAACTTTGCTGAATACATGACCTGAGTGAGAGTATTCCAGTGTGGGAAAAAAAGCTCTAAGCTGAAAACGTGTTGCTGGAAAAGCGCAGCAGGTCAAGGCAGCATCCAAGGAGCCGGAGAATCGACGTTTCGGGCATGAGCCCTTCTTCAGGAATCCCGAAATGCCCGAAACGTCGATTCTCCGGCTCCTTGGATGCTGCCTGACCTGCTGCGCTTTTCCAGCAACACGTTTTCCAGCACTGATCTCCAGCATCTGCAGTCCTCACTTTCTCCGGGAAAAAGCTCTGACCAGTTAACACAGCCGAAGAAAAGCACCACATCAGTCACCAGAGGATAGAGATTGAGTGTGGCTTCAACTGATCGTCTAACAGGTCACCCACACCATGGAGAAACCGTGGAAGTGTGAGGACTGCGGTAAAAGGTTCACTTGTTCGTCCCGGCTGGATATCCACAGGTGCATTCACACCGGGGAGAGGCCGTTCAGCTGCACGACCTGCGGGCACGGGTTCAAGTCTTCCTCCCTGCTCGCCGAGCACCAGCGGATTCACACGGGGGAGAAGCCGTTCACCTGCTCCGTGTGCGGGAAAGGGTTCCCGTGGTCGTCCCAGCTGCTGACACACCAGCGGGTCCACAGTGTGGATCAGCCTTTCAGCTGCTCGGTCTGTGGGATGGAGTTCACTCAATCGCAACACCTCCTGAGACACCAGCGAGTTCATAAGTGACTGCAGGGGTTGGGTCCTCCTGTTAATCAGGATGTCCACAATTGATCATTTAACACTGTTAGGTTTGTTACTGCTGTCATTAACAGTCCCAATAACAAGCCAGGGTTTAATGTTCTGTCCATTGCTCGGGGCTGCAGTGTTTTATTTTGTAAAAGTGCAATTTGTTTCCGTCATCGAAGAGGTCTCACCAGGAACTCATTTGCAATAAAATGAAGAACATTTGCTTCAAACCTGAATGGATCTTGGGTGCAAAATTCAGTTCCACCAATGAACATCTCATTTGAATTCTCACCGACAATTAGAATCATGGAGTCAGAGAGATGTACAGCACAGAAACAGACAATTTGGTCTAACTCGTCCATGCAGACCAGTTATCCTAACCCAATCTAGTCCCATTTCCTAGCACTTGTCCCACATCCCACGAACCGTTCCTATTCATATACCCATCCAGATGTTGTACCAGCCTCCACCACTTCCTCTGGCAGCTCATTCCATACACGCACCACCCACTGTGTGAAAAAGTTGCCCCTTAGATCCCTTTTAAATCTTTACCCTCTCACCCAAAACTTATGACCTCTAGTTCTGGACTCCCCCATGCCAGGAAAATACTTTGTCTATTTATCCTATCCATGCCCCTCATGATTTGATAAACCTCTATAACGTCACCCTTCAGCCTCCAACACTCCGGGGAAAACAGCCCCAGCCTGTTCAGCCTCTCCCTGTAGCTCAAACCCTCCAACCCTGGCAACATCCTTGTAAATCTTTTCTGAACCCTTTCACATTTCAGAACATACTTCCGATAGGGAGGAGACCAGAAATGCTCACAATATTCCAAAAGTGGCTGCAGCATGACCTCCCAACTCCTGTACTCAATACTCTGACCAATGAAGGAAAACATACCAAACACCTTCTTCACTATCCTATCTATCTGTGACTCTCAAGAAACTATGAACCTGCACTCCAAGGTCTCTTTGTTCAGCAACACTCCCCAGGACCTTACCATTAAGTGTATAAGTCCTGCTAAGGTTTGCTTTTCCAAAATGCGGCGCCTCGCATTTATCTGAATTAAACTCCATCTGCCACTCCTCAGCCCATTGGCCCATCTGATCAAGATCCTGTTGTAATCTGAGGTAACCCTCTTCGCTGTCCACTACGTCTCCAATTTTGGGGTCATCTGCTAATTTACTAACTATATACCTTATGTTCACATCCAAATCATTTACATAAATGACAAAAAGTAGAGGACCCAGCACCGATCCTTGTGGCACTCCACTGGTCTCAGGCCTCCAGTCTGAAAAACAACCCTCCACCACCATCCTCTGTCTTCTACCTTTGAGCCAGTTCTGTATCCAAATGGCTAGTTCTCCCTGTATTCCATGAGATCTAACCTTGCTAACCAGTCTCCCATGGGGAACCTTGTCGAACACCTTACTGAAGTCCATATAGATCACATCTACCGCTCTGCCCTCATCAATCCTCATTGTTGCTTCTTTTAAAAAGTCAATCAAGTTCATGAGACATGATTTCCCAACCACAAAGTCATTTTGACTATTCCTAATCAGTCCTTGCCTTTCCAAATACACGTACATCCTGTCCCTCAGAATTCCCTCCAACAACCTGCCCACCGCCGAGGTCAGGCTCACTGGTCTATAGTTCCTTGGCTTGTCCTTACCACCCTTCTTAAACAGTGGCACCACGTTAGCCAACTTCCAGTCTTCCGGCACCTCACCTGTGACTATTGATGATACAAATATCTCAGCAAGAGGCCCAGCAATCACTTCCGTAGCTTCCTACAGAGTTCTAGGGTACACCTGATCAGGTCCTGGGGATTTATCCATTCGAATCCATTTCAAGACATTCAGCACCACCTCCCCTGTAATACGGACATTTTTCAAGATGTCACCAGCTATTTCCCTACAGACTATGTCTTCCATGTCTTTCTCCACTGTAAACACTGATGCAAAATACTCAATTAGTATCTCCCCCATCTCCTGTGGCTCCACATCTCAGCTACCTTGCTGATCTTTGAGGGGCCCCTTTCTCTCCATTGTTACCCTTCTGTCCTTTATTTATTTATAAACACCCTTCGGATTCTCCTAAATCCTATTTGCCAAAGCTAACTCATGTCCCCTTTCTGCTCTCCTGATTTCCCTCTCAAATATACTCCTTCTTGCCTTTATATTCTTCGAAGGATTCATTTGATCTCTTCTGTCTACACCTGACATATGCTTCCTTGTTTTTCTTAATCCAGACCTCAATTTCTCTCGTCATTCCGCATTCCCTACAGCTAACGGCCTTTCACCCTTTCAGGAATATATTTTCTCTGGACTCTCGTTATCTCATTTCTGAAGGCTTCCCATTTTCCAGCCGTCCCTTCACCTGCCCCCAGTCAGCTTTTGAAAGTCCTTGTCTAATCCCATCAAAATTAGCCTTCCTCCAATTCAGAACTTCAACTTTTAGATCTGGTCTGTCCTTTCTCATCACTATTTTAAAACGAATAGAAGTATGGTCACTGGCCCCAAAGTGCAATAAAATGATACGCCAAATTCTCGCACCTTCTCTACTGTGACCTCTCCATTCCGAACCTAAATTATCGAAGAGTGTGACGTCGTGAAACGTGTTACACGCTGATGGTGATGAAGGGTTTGGAAGTCACCGTGTTCACCGATTTCTGACGGAGCAGCAGCAACATTTGGGGAGGGAGAGATGGACTGGTTTGAGAGCCCCTCAGCAGAGGTGAACGTGTGTTTCTGCTGCCAATAGCATAGCTGACCTGATGCACAGCCTCAAACCCAAGAATCTCTTCTCATCTTCAGCCAAAACAAATGAGCTGGTCATTGACTTCAGGGGCACATCCCTGTCTGCATCAATGGCACTGAGGTGGAGGTGGACAAGGGAGCATCGAGTTCCTGGTGTGTAAAATTATGCTGCTTCTTCATGTGGTAATATAGTTATGTCCAGTGTTAACACAGCTGGTAGGCGCGGTGTTCTTTGTCAGTGTTAACATTGCCTGTAGGAGGTGTGTCCTTTCTTTGTCAGTGTTTTAGATTAGATTACTTTACAGTGTGGTAACAGGCCCTTTGGCCCAACAAGTCCACACCGACCCACCGAAGCGTATACCACCCAGACCCATTCCCCTACATTTACCCCTTCACCTAACACTACGGACAATTTAGCATGGCCAATTCACCTGACCTGCACATCCTTGGACTGTGGGAGGAAACCGGAGCACCCGGAGGAAACCCGCGCAGACATGGGGAGAATGTGCAAACTCCACACAGTCAGTCGCCTGAGGCGGGAATTGAACCCGGGTCTCCGGTGCTGTGAGGCAGCAGTGCTAACCACTGTGCCACTGTGCCGCCCACAAACATAGCCAGTAGGTGCTGTGATCTTTGTCAGAGTTAACATAGCCTGTAGGAGGTGTGTCCTTTCTTTGTCAGTATTAACATAGCCTGTAGGTGCTGTGATCGTTGTCAGTATTAACATAGCCTGTAGGAGGTGTGTCCTTTCTTTGTCAGTATTAACATAGCCTGTAGGTACTGTGATCGTTGTCAGTATTAACATAGCCTGTAGGAGGTGTGTCCTTTCTTTGTCAGTATTAACATAGCCTGTAGGTGCTGTGATCGTTGTCAGTATTAACATAGCCTGTAGGAGGTGTGTCCTTTCTTTGTCAGTATTAACATAGCCTGTAGGTGCTGTGATCATTGTCAGTATTAACATAGCCTGTAGGAGGTGTGTCCTTTCTTTGTCAGTGTTAACATCGCCTGTATGTGCTGTGTTCTTTTTCAGTATTAAAATAGCCTGTAGGTGTTGTGTTCTTTGTCAGTATTAACATAGCCTGTAGGTGCTGTGTTCTTTGTCAGTGTTAACATAGCCTGTGGGTGCTGTGTTCTTTGTCAGTGTTAACATAGCCTGTAGGTGCTGTGTTCTTTGTCAGTGTTAACATAGCTCATCAATGCTGTTTCTTTGTCAGTATTAACATAGCCTGTAGGTGCTGTGTTCTTTCTTTGTCA
Source organism: Chiloscyllium punctatum (assembly GCF_047496795.1). Taxonomy (NCBI): domain Eukaryota; kingdom Metazoa; phylum Chordata; class Chondrichthyes; order Orectolobiformes; family Hemiscylliidae; genus Chiloscyllium; species Chiloscyllium punctatum. The sequence goes on from NC_092774.1 coordinate 9,514,289, forward strand.
GTGTTAACATCGCCTGTAGATGTTGTGTTCTTTGTCAGTATTAATATAGCCTGTAGGTGCTGTGATCTTTGTCAGTGTTAACATCACCTGTATGTGCTGTGTTCTTTTTCAGTATTAAAATAGCCTATAGGTGTTGTGTTCTTTGTCAGTATTAACATAGCCTGTAGGTGCTGTGTTCTTTTTCAGTATTAAAATAGCCTATAGGTGTTGTGTTCTTTGTCAGTGTTAACATAGCTCATCAATGCTGTTTCTTTGTCAGTATTAACATAGCCTGTAGGTGCTGTGTTCTTTCTTTGTCAGTGTTAACATCACCTGTAGATGTTGTGTTCTTTGTCAGTATTAACATAGCCTGTAGGTGCTGTGATCTTTGTCAGTGTTAACATCGTCTGTATGTGCTGTGTTCTTTTTCAGTATTAAAATAGCCTGTAGGTGTTGTGTTCTTTGTCAGTATTAACATCGCCTGTAGGTGCTGTGTTCTTTCTTTGTCAGTGTTAACATCGCCTGTATGTGCTGTGTTCTTTGTCAGCATTAATATAGCCTGTAGGTGCTGTGATCTTTGTCAGTGTTAACATAGCCTGTAGGTGCTATGTTCTTTCTTTGTCAGTGTTAACATTGCCTGTAGGTGTTGTGTTGTCAGTATTAATATAGCCTGTAAGTGCTGTGTTCTTTCTTTGTCAGTGTTAACATCGCATGTAGATATTGTGTTCTTTGTCAGTATTAATATAGCCTGTAGGTGCTGTGTTCTTTGTCAGTGTTAACATAGCTCATCAATGCTCTTTCTTTGTCAGTATTAATATAGCCTGTAGGTGCTGTGTTCTTTCTTTCTCAGTGTTAACATCGCCTGTAGATGTTGTGTTCTTTGTCAGTATTAATATAGCGTGTAGCTGACGTGTTCTATGTCAGTGTTAACAAAGCCTGTAGGTGCTGTGATCTTTGTCAGTGTTAACATTGCCTGTCGGTGCTGTGATCTTTGTCAGATTTAACATAGCCTGTAGGTACTGTGTTCCTTCTTTGTCAGTGTTAACATAGCCTGCAGGTGCTGTTTCTTTGTCAGTGGTAACTTAGCCTGTAGGCATCATGTGCTTTGTCTGTGTTAACACAGCCTGTCCCTGTTGTGTAGCTTATTTGTCACTGTTAATATACTCTATAGGTGTTGTGTTCTTTCTTTGTCAGTTTTAGTCTAATCTACAGGTGTTGTGCTGTTTCTTTGTCAGTGGTAATGTAGTCTGTAGGTGTTGTGTCTTCCTTTGTCAGTGTGTTGATGTAATTAGTCTGCAGGCGTTCTGTACTTTTCTTGTCAGTGTGTTAATACAAGCTGTAGGTGATGTGCATTTTCTTGGTGGTGTCAATATAGCCTGTAGCAGTTGGGCTCTTTCTTCGCCAGTGTGTTCATGTAATCCTTGGAATTGTGTTTTTTCTTCATCAGCGTGAATGTTGACTGTAGGAGTTGTGTTCTTCCTTTGGTGCTGTAATTATAGCCTGTATTGATGTGTTCTTTCTTTATCAGTGCATTAATATAACCTGTCGGTATTATGTTAGTCTCGCTTTGTCAGTGTTAATGTCTGTAGGTGTTGTGTTCATTCTTTGTCAGTATTAATATAGCCTTTAGGTGTTGTGTTCTTTGTCAGTGTTAACATAGCTCATCAATGCTGTTTCTTTGTCAGTATTAACATCGCCTGTAGGTGCTGTGTTCTTTCTTTGTCAGTGTTAACATCGCCTGTAGATGTTGTGTTCTTTGTCAGTATTAATATAGCCTGTAGGTGCTGTGATCTTTGTCAGTGTTAACATCGCCTGTATGTGCTGTGTTCTTTTTCAGTATTAAAATAGCCTATAGGTGTTGTGTTCTTTGTCAGTATTAACATAGCCTGTAGGTGCTGTGTTCTTTGTCAGTGTTAACATAGCTCATCAATGCTGTTTCTTTGTCAGTATTAACATAGCCTGTAGGTGCTGTGTTCTTTCTTTGTCAGTGTTAACATCGCCTGTAGATGTTGTGTTCTTTGTCAGTATTAACATAGCCTGTAGGTGCTGTGTTCTTTGTCAGTGTTAACATAGCCTGTAGGTGCTGTGTTCTTTGTCAGTGTTAACATAGCTCATCAATGCTATTTCTTTGTCAGTATTAACATAGCCTGTAGGTGCTGTGTTCTTTCTTTGTCAGTGTTAACATCACCTGTAGATGTTGTGTTCTTTGTCAGTATTAACATAGCCTGTAGGTGCTGTGATCTTTGTCAGTGTTAACATCGTCTGTATGTGCTGTGTTCTTTTTCAGTATTAAAATAGCCTGTAGGTGTTGTGTTCTTTGTCAGTATTAACATAGCCTGTAGGTGCTGTGTTCTTTCTTTGTCAGTGTTAACATCGCCTGTAGATGTTGTGTTCTTTGTCAGTATTAACATAGCCTGTAGGTGCTGTGTTCTTTGTCAGTGTTCACATAGCCTGTAGGTGCTGTGTTCTTTGTCAGTGTTAACATAGCTCATCAATGCTGTTTCTTTGTCAGTATTAATATAGCCTGTAGGTGCTGTGATCTTTGTCAGTGTTAACATCGCCTGTAGGTGCTGTGTTCTTTCTTTGTCAGTGTTAACATCGCCTGTAGATGTTGTGTTCTTTGTCAGCATTAATATCGCCTGTAGGTGCTGTGATCTTTGTCAGTGTTAACATAGCCTGTAGGTGCTGTGTTCTTTCTTTGTCAGTGTTAACATTGCCTGTAGGTGTTGTGTTGTCAGTATTAATATAGCCTGTAAGTGCTGTGTTCTTTCTTTGTCAGTGTTAACATCGCCTGTAGATATTGTGTTCTTTGTCAGTATTAATATAGCCTGTAGGTGCTGTGTTCTTTGTCAGTGTTAACATAGCTCATCAATGCTCTTTCTTTGTCAGTATTAATATAGCCTGTAGGTGCTGTGTTCTTTCTTTCTCAGTGTTAACATCGCCTGTAGATGTTGTGTTCTTTGTCAGTATTAATATAGCGTGTAGCTGACGTGTTCTATGTCAGTGTTAACAAAGCCTGTAGGTGCTGTGTTCTTTCTTTGTCAGTGTTAACATCGCCTGTATGTGCTGTGTTCTTTGTCAGCATTAATATAGCCTGTAGGTGCTGTGATCTTTGTCAGTGTTAACATAGCCTGTAGGTGCTATGTTCTTTCTTTGTCAGTGTTAACATTGCCTGTAGGTGTTGTGTTGTCAGTATTAATATAGCCTGTAAGTGCTGTGTTCTTTCTTTGTCAGTGTTAACATCGCATGTAGATATTGTGTTCTTTGTCAGTATTAATATAGCCTGTAGGTGCTGTGTTCTTTGTCAGTGTTAACATAGCTCATCAATGCTGTTTCTTTGTCAGTATTAATATAGCCTGTAGGTGCTGTGTTCTTTCTTTCTCAGTGTTAACATCGCCTGTAGATGTTGTGTTCTTTGTCAGTATTAATATAGCGTGTAGCTGACGTGTTCTATGTCAGTGTTAACAAAGCCTGTAGGTGCTGTGATCTTTGTCAGTGTTAACATTGCCTGTCGGTGCTGTGATCTTTGTCAGATTTAACATAGCCTGTAGGTACTGTGTTCCTTCTTTGTCAGTGTTAACATAGCCTGCAGGTGCTGTTTCTTTGTCAGTGGTAACTTAGCCTGTAGGCATCATGTGCTTTGTCTGTGTTAACACAGCCTGTCCCTGTTGTGTAGCTTATTTGTCACTGTTAATATACTCTATAGGTGTTGTGTTCTTTCTTTGTCAGTTTTAGTCTAATCTACAGGTGTTGTGCTGTTTCTTTGTCAGTGGTAATGTAGTCTGTAGGTGTTGTGTCTTCCTTTGTCAGTGTGTTGATGTAATTAGTCTGCAGGCGTTCTGTACTTTTCTTGTCAGTGTGTTAATACAAGCTGTAGGTGATGTGCATTTTCTTGGTGGTGTCAATATAGCCTGTAGCAGTTGGGCTCTTTCTTCGCCAGTGTGTTCATGTAATCCTTGGAATTGTGTTTTTTCTTCATCAGCGTGAATGTTGACTGTAGGAGTTGTGTTCTTCCTTTGGTGCTGTAATTATAGCCTGTATTGATGTGTTCTTTCTTTATCAGTGCATTAATATAACCTGTCGGTATTATGTTAGTCTCGCTTTGTCAGTGTTAATGTCTGTAGGTGTTGTGTTCATTCTTTGTCAGTATTAATATAGCCTTTAGGTGTTGTGTTCTTTGTCAGTGTTAACATAGCTCATCAATGCTGTTTCTTTGTCAGTATTAACATCGCCTGTAGGTGCTGTGTTCTTTCTTTGTCAGTGTTAACATCGCCTGTAGATGTTGTGTTCTTTGTCAGTATTAATATAGCCTGTAGGTGCTGTGATCTTTGTCAGTGTTAACATCGCCTGTATGTGCTGTGTTCTTTTTCAGTATTAAAATAGCCTATAGGTGTTGTGTTCTTTGTCAGTATTAACATAGCCTGTAGGTGCTGTGTTCTTTGTCAGTGTTAACATAGCTCATCAATGCTGTTTCTTTGTCAGTATTAACATAGCCTGTAGGTGCTGTGTTCTTTCTTTGTCAGTGTTAACATCGCCTGTAGATGTTGTGTTCTTTGTCAGTATTAACATAGCCTGTAGGTGCTGTGTTCTTTGTCAGTGTTAACATAGCCTGTAGGTGCTGTGTTCTTTGTCAGTGTTAACATAGCTCATCAATGCTATTTCTTTGTCAGTATTAACATAGCCTGTAGGTGCTGTGTTCTTTCTTTGTCAGTGTTAACATCACCTGTAGATGTTGTGTTCTTTGTCAGTATTAACATAGCCTGTAGGTGCTGTGATCTTTGTCAGTGTTAACATCGTCTGTATGTGCTGTGTTCTTTTTCAGTATTAAAATAGCCTGTAGGTGTTGTGTTCTTTGTCAGTATTAACATAGCCTGTAGGTGCTGTGTTCTTTCTTTGTCAGTGTTAACATCGCCTGTAGATGTTGTGTTCTTTGTCAGTATTAACATAGCCTGTAGGTGCTGTGTTCTTTGTCAGTGTTCACATAGCCTGTAGGTGCTGTGTTCTTTGTCAATGTTAACATAGCTCATCAATGCTGTTTCTTTGTCAGTATTAATATAGCCTGTAGGTGCTGTGATCTTTGTCAGTGTTAACATCGCCTGTAAGTGCTGTGATCTTTGTCAGATTTAACATAGCCTGTAGGTACTGTGTTCCTTCTTTGTCAGTGTTAACATAGCCTGCAGGTGCTGTTTCTTTGTCAGTGGTAACTTAGCCTGTAGGCATCATGTGCTTTGTCTGTGTTAACACAGCCTGTCCCTGTTGTGTAGCTTATTTGTCACTGTTAATATACTCTATAGGTGTTGTGTTCTTTCTTTGTCAGTTTTAGTCTAATCTACAGGTGTTGTGCTGTTTCTTTGTCAGTGGTAATGTAGTCTGTAGGTGTTGTGTCTTCCTTTGTCAGTGTGTTGATGTAATTAGTCTGCAGGCGTTCTGTACTTTTCTTGTCAGTGTGTTAATACAAGCTGTAGGTGATGTGCATTTTCTTGGTGGTGTCAATATAGCCTGTAGCAGTTGGGCTCTTTCTTCGCCAGTGTGTTCATGTAATCCTTGGAATTGTGTTTTTTCTTCATCAGCGTGAATGTTGACTGTAGGAGTTGTGTTCTTCCTTTGGTGCTGTAATTATAGCCTGTATTGATGTGTTCTTTCTTTATCAGTGCATTAATATAACCTGTCGGTATTATGTTAGTCTTGCTTTGTCGGTGTTAATGTCTGTAGGTGTTGTGCTCATTCTTTGTCAGTATTAATATAGCCTTTAGTGTTGTGTTCTTTCTTTGTCGGTGTGTTAATTTAGCCTGTAGACATTGTGTCCTTTCTTTGTCAGTATTAATACAGCCTGTAGATGTTGTGTTCTTGATTTATTACGGACAATATTAATCCGGAGGTATTGCATGCTTACTTTGTCAATGTTAATATAGCCTGTAGGAGTTGTGTCCTTTCTTTGTCAGTGTTAATATAGCCTGTAGGAGCTGTGTCCTTTCTTTGTCAGTGTTAACATAGCCTGTAGGAGCTGTGTCCTTTCTTTGTCAGTGTTAATATAGCCTGTAGGAGCTGTGTCCTTACTTTGTCAGTGTTAATATAGCCTGTAGGAGCTGTGTCCTTTCTTTGTCAGTGTTAACATAGCCTGTAGGAGCTGTGTCCTTTCTTTGTCAGTGTTAATATAGCCTGTAGGAGTTGTGTCCTTTATTTGTCAGTGTTAATATAGCCTGTAGGAGCTGTGTCCTTTCTTTGTCAGTGTTAATATAGCCTGTAGGAGCTGTGTCCTTTCTTTGTCAGTGTTAATATAGCCTGTAGGAGCTGTTTCCTTACTTTGTCAGTGCGTTAATATAAACTGTAGGAGTTGTGTTGCTTTTTGGCCTGCCCATTTTGTGTGCTGCCTCTGCCTGTGATTTGATCTGCGGTGTGGAATCTGTGCTGACGAGGTCATGCTTTGAGCCTGCCCGGACTAGCTTAGTGGAGGAAGACAGTTGAATTCTGGGGGGGGGGGGGAGAGGAAATTCCATGCAATCAACAAGGAAACGTGTGTTTTCCCACGGACAGACAAAAGGCCGGACATGTGCACATGTGGGAATAGACAAGAGCCAGCCCAACTGTGGAGTGAAATATCCATCAGCGTTTCCTATTGGTTGCTGGCGCCCAGTGCTCCCACAACACTTGAGAAGCTTGTCCCAGCACCGACGGTCAGTCCCAGCACCGAGCACCGAGCACCATCGACAAGATGCACTGCAGTAACTCACCGAGGACTCCTTAGACAGCAGTTTCTCCATCCCCCTCCATCTGGTAGGACAAGGGGTAGCAGATACATGGGAACACCACCCCCTGCAGGATCCCCCTCCAAGCCACTCACCGTCCCCACTTGGGAAATACCTCTCGGTTTCTTCAGCGCCACAGGGTCAGAATCCTGGAACTGACCTTTCCAATTCAGGGCTACACCCCAAGGGGTGCGGAGGATCAAACAGGCAGCTCACCATCCCCTCAAGGGCAATAAAGGCAGCTAGATCTCGCAAACGGATTAAGGAAAATCTGCAAATCTTCTCGCTCTGATCCCTTGTAAACACAGTTTACAGAAATGATCACGGTCAGTACCGAATAGAAATTCAGGAGAGATTGGTTTTATCTCCTTGTACATAGTGGCAAATACTGGGGACCGATCTTTCGCCATTGAGCTGCTCAGTTTACCCACCTGTGGGAACTCTGTTTTAACTGGTATCGTATTGAACATGCGCTCTCGATAAACCAGTAAAAGATATATACCGAGGAACCTCGATTATCCAGCATTCGGTTATCCGAATTACGGTTTATCCAGACAAGATTGCAAGGTCCTGATGCTTGGCTAACTGTGTTATCCGGCGATCGATTATCCGAACCATTGGTTTTCCGAACAAAATACTCCCCACCCTAGGCGTTCAGATAATTGAGGTCCCTCGGTCCCGGAAATACGGGAAGTCCATTGTATTTTTGCAATCTCCACAGGGCCCCGAGTGCAGGTTGAGAAGACTTTGGTCAGGCCGCAGTTTAGAGTATTGCATTTGATTTTGGTCACCCCGTTCCAGGAAGGATGTGGAGGCTTTGGAGAGGGGGCATAAAGACGTACTGCCTGGATTTGAGGGTATGAGCTATAAGGAGAGGCTAGGGGAAAAAAAAAACTCAGGTTGTTTTCTCCCGAGTGGCGGAAGCTGAGGGGAGACTTGAAAGAAGTCAATAAAATTATGAGACGCAGAGATAAGGTCGACGATTGGAATCGTTCCTCCCTAGATTTGAAATGTCTCCTACGCGCATTTGAGGTGAGGGGGGGGGGAATGGGGGGGGGGGGTTCAAAGGAGATGGGAGGGTAAAGTGTTTGGTTCCCACAAAGTGTGGTAAGGGTCTGGAACGCACTGCAAGGGGGATGGTGGTGCAGGCAGATACGATGGGGGCATTTAAGGGACTTACAGAGAAGTAGACGATTTTGCAAGGAATGGAGGGACGAGGACCAAGAGCAGGCAGAAGGGATTAGTTTAATTTGGTACCACAACATTGTGGGCCGAAAGGCCTGTTCCTGGGCTGAACTGTCCTACGTTCTACTCAGTTGAACGTGTGAGTGAGGAAGCTCTCTGCTGGCAATTTTTACTGACGGCAAAGTTCCATTCCCATCATGCAAGCGATAAAGTAGAACAGTGATGTGCATACCCCCTGGTGTGACATCTCCATGACTCAGTTACGTGCTCTGCCAGTGATTTCATGGACTTTGGCATCAAATCGTTGAATCCCAACAGCGTGGAAGCAGGCCGTTCGGCCCGTTACTGACTTTCCAAAGAGCCCCCCCCCACCCACAAACTGAAGTGGAGCCAGCCCTGAATGCTGTGGAGCACCGCTGGTCACAGGCACCCAGTCCGAAAATAAAAAAAAGGCAGTGTTCAGAAACGGGAGCAGGAGTCAGCCCTCTGGGCCCCACCCCACTCCCCGAGCCCGCTCCGCCACTCAATAAGATCGCGGCGGATCTTTTTCTGGGAACTCAGCCCCACTTACCCACCCGCTCCCCCCTCTAACCCTTAATCCCTTCACTGTTCAAAAATCTACCTGTGCCTTCCAAACATTCAAAATGGGGGCCTCAACCCCTTCGCTGGGCGGGGATTTTCACAGGTTCACGACCTTTTGGGTGAAGAGGTTCCTCCTCAACTCCGCCCTAAATCTCCTACCCCTTATTTTGAGGCTATGCGCCCCCCCCCAGTTCTAGTTTCACCCACCAGTGGGAATAACCACTCCCCTTTCTCTTTTAACTATTTCCTTCATAATTTTGAGTTTCCACAAGAACGCACCCCCCCCCCAACTCAGTAGACAATAGGTTCAGGAGTAGGCCATTCTGCCCTTCGAGCCTGCACCACCATTCAATATGATCATGGCTGATCATCCTTAATCAGTATCCTGTTCCTGCCTTATCTCCATAAGCCTTGATTCCACTATCCTTGAGAGCTCTATCCAACTCTTTCTTAAATGAATCCAGAGACTGGGCCTCCACTGCCCTCTGGGGCAGAGCATTCCACACAGCCACCACACTCTCTGGGTGAAGAAGTTTCTCCTCATCTCTGTCCTAAATGGTCTACCCCATATTTTTAAGCTGTGTCCTCTGGTTCGGCACTCACCCATCAGCGGAAACATGTTTCCTGCCTCCAGGGTGTCCAATCCTTTAATAATCTTATATGTCTCAATCAGATCCCCTCTCAGTCTTCTAAACTCAAGGGTATACAAACCCAGTCGCTTCAGTGTAAGGTAATCCCGCCATTCCAGGAATTGACCTCGTGAACCTACGCTGCACTCCCTCAATAGCCAGAATGTCTTTCCTCAAATTTGGAGACCAGAACTGCACACAGTACTCCAGGTGTGGTCTCACCAGGGCCCTGTACAACTGCAGAAGAACCTCTTTGCTTCTATACTCAATCCCTCTTGTTATGAAGGCCAGCATGCTATTAGCCTTCTTCACTACCTGCTGTACCTGCATGCTTACCTTCATTGACTGGTGGACAAGAACACCCAGATCTCTCTGTACTCGCCCCTTTACCTAAATTTTCTTGCCACCAAAGTGGATAACCATACATTTAACCACATTAAACTGCATCTGCCATGCATCTGACCACTCACCTAACCTGTCCAGGTCACCCTGTAATCTCCTAACATTCTTCTCACATTTCACCCTGCCACTCAGCTGAGTATCATCAGCAAATTTGCTAATGTTATTACTAATACCATCTTCTATATCATTAACATATATTGTAAAAAGCTGCAGTCCCAGCACGGATCCCTGCGGTACCCCACTGGTCACTGCCTGCCATTCCAAAATTGAGCCATTTATCACTACTCTTTGTTTCCTATCAGCCAACCAACTTTCAATCCAAGTTAGTACTTTGCCCCCAATACCACGTGCCCTAATTTTGCTCACTAACTTCCTGTGTGCGACTTTATCAAAAGCTTTCTGAAAGTCCAGGTACACTACATCTACTGGATCTCCCTCGTCCATCTTCAGAGTTACATCCTCAAAAAATTCCAGAAGATTAGTCAAGCATAATTTCCCCTTCATAAATCCATGCTGACTCTGACCTATCCTGTTACTACTATCCAGATGTGTCGAAATTTCATCCTGTATAATAGACTCCAGCATCTTTCCCACCACTGAGGTCAGACTAACTGGTCTATAATTTCCTGTTTTCTCTCTCCCACCTTTCTTAAAAAGTGGTACAACATTAGCCACCCTCCAATCTGCAGGAACTGATCCCAAATATATCGAACTCTGGAAAATAATCACCAACGCATCCACGATTTCTCAAGCCACCTCCTTCAGTACCCTGGGATGTAGACCATCAGGTTCCGGGGACTTATCAACCTTCAGACCTAACAGTCTCTCCAACACCAATTCCTGGCAAATATAAATTCCCTTAAGTTCAGGTCCTTCAGCCATTGTTACCTCAGGGAGATTGCTTGTGTCTTCCCCAGTGAACACAGATCTGAAGTACCAATTCAATTCTTCTGCCATTTCTTTGTTCCCCGGAATATATTCCCCTGTTTCTGTCTTCAAGGGTCCAATTTTAGTCTTAACCATTTTTTTGCCTTGCACATACCTGAAAAAGCTTTTACTATCCTCCTTTATATTTTTGGCCAGTTTACCTTCGTACCTCATTTTTGTCTCTGCGTATTTCCTTCTTAGTAATCCTCTGTTGTTCTTTAAAAGCTTCCCAGTCCTCCGTTTTCCCACTTATCTTTGCTATGTTGTACTTTTTCTCTTTTAACTTTACATGTTTCTTAACTTCCCTCATCAGCCACGGCCACCCATGCCTCCTCCTGGGATCTTTCTTCCTTTTTGGAATGAACTGATCCTACACCTTCTGCATTATACACAGAAATATCCGCCATTATTTCTCCACTGTCATCCCTGCTAAGGTATTGCACCATTGAACTTTGGCCAGCTCCTCCCTCATAGCTCCATAGTTCCCTTTATTCAACTGAAATATTGTCACTTCTGATTGTACCCTCTCCCTCTCAAATTGCAGATTGAAGCTTATTGTATTATGGTCACTACTTCCTAATGGCTCCTTCACTTCGAGGTCGCTGATCAATTCTGGTTCATTGCACAATACCAGATCCAGAATTGCCTGCTCCCTGGTCGGCTCCAGCACCAGCTGCTCTAAGAATCCATCTCGGAGGCACTCCACAAAGCCTCTTTCTTGAGGTCCAATACCATCCTGATTCTCCCAGTCTACCTGCATGTTGAAATCCCCCATAACCACTGTAGTAACATCTTTGCGACAGGCCAATTTCAGCTCCTGATTCAACTTACATCCGACATCCAGACTACTGTTCGGGGGAACCTGAAGACAACCTCCCATGATTCTTTTAAATTCCAACGAGTATAATTCCAGTTTTCTCAGTCTCTCCTCATAATCCAACCCCCTCAACTCTGGAATCAACTCAGTGAGCCGTCTGTGCACCCCCTCCAGTGTCAGTACGTCCTTTCTCAAGTAAAGAGACCAGAACTGTACGCTGTAGTTAAGGTGCGGCCTCACCAACATCCTGTACAGCTGCAGTATAACCTCCTTATCTCCTGCCCTTAAGCCAATTTTGGTACCAATTAAGTGTTTTGCATTCGTGAGTTTCAAAATCTTTAAACAGATGTATCATATGCGAATAGTTCGGTCTGTTCTGCTTTGTCGCTATTTATTTTGCTTAAGAAAATTTCGTTCTCTCGTTAGAGGCAAACCAACAAACAGTCTGTACATAAATATTTCAGTGAGACAACCTGGTCAAAACCAAAACAAAACATGATCGATCAATCAAGTCGGATTTCAGTCTGGAATCTGAACTGCCATGTACAGAGGAACCTCGATTATCCAGACAAGGTCACGAGGTCCCGATGTTTGCCTTTCTACTCGATTATCCAGCATTCGATCAACCGAAGACGAAATACTGCCCCGCCCGTGTCCTTCGAGTAGATTCTGCACAGTATGAAAACAAGTCCACACTGACCTTCCGAAGAGTAACCCGTCCCCTTACCCTCGATTTACCCCCTGACTAATGCACCTGACACTGTGGGCAATTCAGCACAGCCAATTCACCCGCCCTGCACATCTTTGGACTGTGGGAGGAAACCGGAACACCCGGAGGAAACCCACGCAGACACGAGGCGGGGGAGTGCGGGGGAAGAGAACATGCAAATTCCACACAGGCAGCCACCCGAGGCAGGGATTGAACCTGGGTCCCTGGTGCTGTGAGGCAGCAGTGCTAACCACTGAGCCACCGTGCCGCCCCACATTGAGGTTCCTCTGTAAATAAAAACCATCAGCTGGGACCATATTGAACGGCACCAGCCAGTCAGACATGTAAAAAGACGGTATGCAAAAAACAGATCCTTTAGAGAGCACGTTTGTTTATTATTGGAAAATAGAACTTTTAACTCCCCTAATGCATCACCCCACGCAAGCTCAAGAGACACCCTTTCCTAAGACCATAAGACATAGGAGTGGAAGTAAGGCCATTCGGCCCATCGAGTCCACTCCGCCATTCAATCATGGCTGATGTGCATTTCAGCTCCACTTAGCAGCATTCTCCCTGTAGCCCTTAATTCCCGAGACAACAAGAATCTATCAATCTCTGCCTTGAAGACATTTAGCGTCCCGGCCTCCACTGCACTCTGCAGCAATGAATTCCACAGGCCCACCACTCTCTGGCTGAAGAAATGTCTCCGCATTTCTGTTCTGAAATGACCCCCTCTAATTCTAAGGCTGTGTCCATGGGTCCTAGTCTCCTCGTTTAACGGAAACAATTTCCTAGCATCCACCTTTTCCAAGCCATGTATTATTTTGTACGTCTCTATTAAGTCTCCCCTTAATCTTCTAAACTCCAACGAATACAATCCCAGTATCCTCAGCTGTTCCTTATATGCTAGACCTGTCATTCCAGGGATCATCCGTGTGAATCTCCGCTGGACACGTTCCAGTGCCAGTATGTCCTTCCTGAGGTGTGGGGACCAAAACTGGACACAGTACTCCAAATGGGGCCTAACCAGAGCTTTATAAAGTCTTAGTAGTACGACTCAGCTACCATGCCACTCTACGTCCACCTAACTTCGTATCATCGGCAAACTTCGCTAGAATGCCCCCGGTTCCCTCATCCAAATCATTAATATATAATGCGAACAGCCTTGGCCCCAGCACCGAACCCTGCGGGACACCGCTCGTCACCGGCTGCCATTCTGAAAAAGAACCTTTTATCCCAACTCTCTGCCTTCTGCCTTTCCCACCAACCTGGCGACGCACACACCAGACTCATCAGACCCTACTGCAGGTAGTTTATAACGTCAGAAACGGAATGGGGGAAGAATGTATTTAAAATAAATTAACAAGGGTCTGACTTATAGACTCCTAGTTGAAAAGATTCAATCACTCACGTATACCTCGGCACAGTCCTTGGTACGTCCTATATATTAGCCAACCAGAGAGGAACCCGAAACAAGTATAACAACATGAAATCGTGCGAACTGAGGGGGAAATCCCTGAAAGGAAACTCATAGTCTGAGAGAATTTCCCGGGAGTGTCGGCACGGGGATTGAGATATGGAAGCAAAAAGGATCCTCACGTTGCTGCGAATTCACCGGGAACCGGGAGTTCTGGTGTAGGGAGGAAGGAGCCCAGGTGACTCTTTTTCACGAGGAGACGCCCAACAGTGCGGGAACTCGGCAACGTATCCCGGACGTCGAAGAAGCAGCCGGTTACCGGGGGGGGGACGGTGAACGGCGAGCGGGTCGTTCTCGCCCCGGCGGCAGCGGGATCCCACAGCCGCAGGTCACTCGTGAAGCCGCTGGTGCCTGGCCAGGCAGCGGGACTGAGCGGGTCCCTCCCCGCACCCAGGGGGGGGGACAGGCGAGCGGCCGCTCCCCGGTGTGGACCCGCTGGTGCCTCAGCAGCCCGGGCAAGACCGTGAAGGCCTTCCCGCATTCCGAGATTCCCGTCTGTGAATCCTTCGGTCCCAAACGCCTGGAGAATAAAGTTCACAAAACCTTTCACTGCCAAGTACTGGACAGAAATTCAGAGGGGGGATTCTAGACCCGGCGGAACACTTTCGGGCTCTTCTAAAGCTGTGATTCCCTGTCCCAAGACGTCCTCCATCGGTGGCTCAGTGGTTAGCAGTGCAGCCTCACAGCACCAGGGTCCCAGGTTCGATGCCAGCCTCGGGCAACTGTCTGTGTGGAGTCTGCACATTCTCTCCCCCACCCCCGTGTCTGCGTGGGTTTCCTCCGGGTGCTCCGGTTTCCTCCCACAGTCCAAAGATGTGCAGGTCAGGGTGAATTGGCTGCGCTGAATTGCCCGTAGTGTTAGGTGCATTAGTCAGGGGGAAATAGGTCTGGGTGGGCCACCCTTTTGGAGGGTCGGTGTGGACTTGTTGGGCCCAAGGGCCTGTTTCCACACGGTAGGGATTTGAATCTAATCTAATCAACCATCTCACACCTGGGCCAAATCTGAAGACTTTGTACATTATTTCATCTCACTCTATTCCAGTCGATTTCTCCAGACCACGTTTGCCAGAGTGAGAATGAAATTAATGGTCGATCACTTTCTCTCCTGGTCACTGGGTTTCGATGACCACTTAGAGGAAGAAGGATTGTGTCATGGTACTAATACTGAACCAGTAAATCAGAGACACAGGTGAACACCTAGAGGATGTGGTTTAAAATCCCAACACTGAATCAAAACTGAATTCACACAACGTAGAGTGGCATGGTAGCTGAGTCGTTAGCACTGCTGCCTCACAGCACCAGGGTCCCAGGTTCGATTCCAGCCTCGGGTAACTGACTGTGTGGAGTATGCACCTTCTCCCCTTGGCTGAGTGGGTTTCTGCCGGGTGCTCTGGTTTCTTGCCACAGCCCAAAGAAGTGTTGGGTGGACCGGCCTCGCTAAAGTTGTCCCATAGCAACTGGGGATGGGTGCACCGTAGGTGGATTAGCCGTGGGGAAAAGCAGGAATAGGGCGGTGGGGGGAACGGGGGGTGGGTAGGGGAGCTCTTCAGGGGGCCAGTGCAGACTCGACAGGCCAAACGGCCTCTTTCCGCCCAGTCGGGATTCCACGATTCTATCTGGAGCACGGCAATTTCTGCCAAGCGAGGGTCCACTCGAGTCAGAGGCGAGCAGCACAGGAGCCCACCCTCGCGTTCCAACTCGCCTGTGCCGACCAGATGCCCGAAACTGACCCAGTCGCCTTTGGCCCGCGTCCCTTCCTAGTCATGTCCCCAGCCAGGTGCCATTTCCACGGTTGCCCTTGTACCACTCCATCTGGCGGCTCATTCCACGCGTGCGCCAGGCTACCTTCCCCACCACCCCTCCAGAGTACAGAGCACAGAGTACCACCAACCAGGCTCCCTGCCGAAACTCAGCAAGGGTCCTTGGGCAGCACCTTTCAAACCCTCGGTTTCCACCCTCCGCAACCATCCCTCCGAGCCAGACTCGGAAACGTATCGGTCATGTCTTCAGTGTCGCTGGGTCTCTCCGCTGGCACTGGGGGGGGGTTACTTACTTCACGTGCACTGCAGTGGTTCAGTAAGGCCACCAACATCTCAGGGACAAATAGTGATGGGAAGGTTTGGATGAGTTTGGAGGATTTAATGTCAGACAAATAGTATATCTGAACAGATTCCTTGGAATAGCAGCAAACCTGTCACTTAGATGCAAGACTGATGTAAGGTATTGAAAAAGGGGGTCCTATAAGCGTGTTAACGACAGCGTACACAAGGCATCTGTGAACTATCTAACACCCTATTGAACAACGTGAGCAAAAGAGCTGAATCCCTTAGGTGAGGTGAGGGTGACAGCCCTTGACATCTCGGCCGCATTGGACCGAGTGTGGCACTGAGGAGCCCTGGCAAAACTGGAACCAATAAGTATCGGGGGGGGGGGGGGCAAACACTCTGCTGATTGGAATCATACCTGGCACATTGGAAGATGGTTGGGAACCTGAGCAATTGTCACCCACTGAAAGCTGTTGGGGCCAGTTCACTGGATACATTCAGGATGGGGCTGGACGGGAGCTAAAGGCATCAACGGGTCTGGGGAGAGGGCTGGAATGGGAGATTGTACGATCATATTGAATGGGATGCATGCTCAAAGGGCCCACTCCTGCACCTATTTTCTGTCTATTCCCTTCATAAATTAATATGTTTCTATAAGATCCCCCCACCTCATCCTTCTAAATTTCAATGAATATAGTCATGGTCGACTCAATCCGTGGGGCAGCATGGTGGCTCAGTAGTTAGCACTGCTGCCTCACAGCGCCAAGGACCCGGGTTCAATTCCCAGCTCGGGCAACTGTCTGTATGGAGTTTGCATGTTCTCCCCGTGTCTGCGTAGGTTTCCTCCGGGTGCTCCGGTTTCCTCCCACAGTCCAAAGATGTGCAGGTCAGGTGAATTGGCCACGCTAAATTGTCCGTAGTGTTAGCTGGATTAGTCATGGGTAAAGGGAGGGGAATGGGTGGGTTGCTCTTTGGAGGGTCGGTGTGGACTTGTTGGACCGAAGGGCCTGTTTCCACACCGAAGGGAATCTAATCATCGGCCAACCCTCTCGCTGATTCCTGAATCAACAGAGCAAACCCCGCCACCAGATTTTTGACTCGGGGAAAGAAAACAAGGGGAAAAGGCAGAAAGATGAGCGTTGAAGATGGTCAGATCAGCCACGATCTCATTCAGCGCGGGAGCGGGGCCTTCGGCCGCTCTCACACCCTCCTTTACGAGTGGGATTTTTGAAAGCCAGCTCTCTTACTGCTCCTTAAGCCAACGACCTCCAGTCGTCAGGGGTTTGACGATGGCAGTGTGCCAGGGTGACTTTCGGCATCGCGTCGCAACACGTGCCTCATTCAAGGTGTTTGTATTCACCCTTGTGTTTTAATCACACACGTCGATAAAACGGGGGAGCACGAAGGTGTATGGGAAATAAAGAGCATGAAAGTATAGGCAGGGTTAAAGCATGAAGACCACTGGCAACCTGTGGTCTGTGGAAGGTAGGATGGGGTAAGAATATTGGAATGCTCTAACACCAATTAGCAGAGTAAGGCTGAGGCTGAAAGGTCACTATGGCGAGATGAGATAACAGTTAGGAGAGGTAGTCTCCATGTTAAGTGCCATTATGACAAGATTGGGACCATTCAATGAAGGCAAGCATGCAGGTACAGCAGGTCGTGAAGAAGGCTAATAGCATGCTGGCCTTCATAACAAGAGGGATTGAGTATAGAAGCAAAGAGGTGTTTCTGCAGCTGTACAGGGCCCTGGTGAGACCACACCTGGAGTACTGTGTGCAGTTCTGGTCTCCAAATTTGAGGAAAGACATTCTGGCTATTGAGGGAGTGCAGCGTAGGTTCACGAGGTCAATTCCTGGGATGGCAGGATTGCCTTACACGGAAAGACTGAAGCGACTGGGCTTGTATACCCTTGAGTTTAGAAGACTGAGAGGGGATCTGATTGAGACATATAAGATTATTAAAGGATTGGACACCCTGGAGGCAGGAAACATGTTTCCGCTGATGGGTGAGTGCCGAACCAGAGGACACAACTTAAAAATACAGGGTAGACCATTTAGGACAGAGATGAGGAGAAACTACTTCACCCAGAGAGTGGTGGCTGTGTGGAATGCTCTGCCCCAGAGGGCAGTGGAGGCCCAGTCTCTGGATTCTTTTAAGAAAGAATTGGATAGAGCTCTTAAAGATAGTGGAGTCAAGGGGTATGGAGATAAGGCTGGAACAGGATACTAATTAGGAATGATCAGCCATGATCATATTGAATGGCGGTGCAGGCTCGAAGGGCAGAATGGCCTACTCCTGCATCTATTGTCTATTGTCTATTGTCTATTGTCTATAAATATTTGGGACATGTCATTAAGTATCTAATGAATAGTTAGTCGAGTCCGCTTGAGACAGGAGACGATTGTAAGAGATGGAATAGCTAAATATCTAATCGTGACAGGTTAGTCTGGAATGGAAGATCACTGGATCTAATATCTAATCGTGACATTAGGAAAATATTAAGTAGGGTTTAGAGTGAAGGACTGTTGTTGCAAAGGTTAGCACTAAATATCTAACCGTGACATTAGAATAACAGTAAGTAGAATGTACAACTAAAGAGATAATGGGAACTAACATCATTGGTTTATTGTGTGGCTAGAGTAAGGTACTTTGATTGATATAGTTGGACATGCTGATAAGTTCACAGAAACATGATTAAAAAAATGTTAAAAACCATGGACGCTGAGGTTTGTGGGCATTCGAGAATCTGCTTTCTGTTTTTTGTTTGCAAATAAAAGACCTCATTCTTAACAAACTCTCTGGTGGTTCTCTACATTTTCTCCACCACACATATTGCCAGTCTTTCTTTACCTGAAGGTCAAGTATCTACCGTGTGACAGTTCCTGCTTTTAAGAGGCTCCTTTTAGCTCTGCTATTTTTAATCCAGATTAACTTTCGATCAACACGTCCCATCTGTCTCCGAATTGACAGCACATTTCACCCTCGTTCTTCCTGACTCTGAACACAATTGTAAGGGAGCATCACAGTTCTTAAAGCGCCTCAAAATTGAACACCAGCGCTGCAGGTGAAGAGAGACCATTCGATTTGCCCCCCCCCCCCGGTCTGACCCCAAAGGACAATGCCCAGGTTAAAGTTCATTCCTGCTGTAACGCTGCCCAAGGTGAGCTCCAGCTGGGAGGTATGGATAGGATGGATGCCAGGTATCTTTTCCCTGAGGGTGGGGGATTTCAAGACTGGGGGGGGACAAATTTCTTACACACAAAGAGTGGTTCACGTGTGGAATGGACTTCCTGAGGATACAGTTACAGTTACAACATTTGAAAGACATTTGGATAAGCACACATATCGGAAATCGGCCAGGCGCAGGCAGGCGGGACTAGTTTAATTTGGGATTGGGGGCGGCACAGACTGGTTGGGTCGAAGGGTCTGTTTACCTGGTTCGACTTAAAGATATTTTTCAGAGGAGTGGCATGATGGCCCAATAGTGCCCAGGGATGTGCAGGTTAGTGTGGATTGGCCGTGCTAAATTACCCATAGTGCCCAGGGATGTGCAGGTTAGGGTGGATTGGCCGTGCTAAATTACCCATAGTGCCCAGGGATGTACAGGTTAGGGTGGATTGGTCGTGCTAAATTGTCCCATAGCATCCAGGCGTGCGCAGGCTCGGTGGGTTAGCCGTGGGAAATGCAGATTTACAGGCATAGGGTGGGTCTGGGTGGGATGCTGTTCAGAGGGTCAGTGTGGACTCAATGGGCTGAGTGGCCCGCTTCCATACTCCAGGAACTCGACGACTCCGTGTTGTACGATTCTAAATTAAACACACCGGTCGGGAAAAGACAAAAAATGCAGGACGGTATGCGGAACGCAAAGCCAATTTATTTCACATTCATCCAGAATACTCAACTCTGGTCCACTTCTGGGAGGTCGTTCACATCTGCAGCGTAAACCCCAGCTGTCAGGATAGTAACACTGTACATCGGTCACACAGGAGGCCATTTGCCCCATCGCGTTTGTGCCCGCATTCTAACTAAGATCATCTCTGACTCCTGTCCAAGTGGTTTTCAATAGCTACCAATAAATCTGCCAGGCAGTAGAATTCTGGGTCCCCACCTCCCCTCGGGTGAAATGATTTCCGCATTCCTCCTCCCATCTCTCCCGCTGATTGCATTAAGTTTCCGCCTCCTCCCCTCTGCTCAAGGAAGTGAATTCCTCTTCGACCAAACACACACAATCCTCGTTCTCCACTGCTCTAGCCTCAGTCTACTCAATTTCCCCGTGCGGGTAAACGCGGCACTCCCACCCACATTCTCTGCACCTTCACTGGTGCAGTCACACCCTTTACTGCAAGTGCGGATGCCACGCTGTAGCTGTAATAAAATGACCGCGGGTGCCAGGAATCCGAAACTAAAGCAGAGATTGCCGGACAGACTCAGCAGGTCTGGTGACATAGAGTCATAGGGATGTACAGCACGGAAACAGACCCTTCGGTCCAACCCGTCCAGATCTCCCAACCCACTCTAGTCCCACCTACCAGCACCCGGCCCATATCCCTCCAAACCCTTCCTATTCAGATACCCATCCAAATGCCTCTTAAATGTTGCAATTGTACCAGCCTCCACCACATCCTCTGGCAGCTCATTCCATACACGTACTACCATCTGCGTGTGAAAGTTGCCCCTTAGGTCTCTTTTATATCTTTCCCCTCTCACCCTAAACCTATGCCCTCTGGTTCTGGATTCCCCGACCCCAGGGAAAAGCCCTTGTCTATTTATCCTATCCATGCCCCTCATGATTTTATAAACCTCTATAAGGTCACCCCTCAGCCTCCGACGCTCCAGGGAAAACACCCCCACCCTGTTCAGCCTCTCCCTGTAGCTCAGATCCTCCAATCCTGGCAACATTCTTGTAAATCTTCTCTGAACCCTTTTTAGTTTCACAACATCTTTCCGATAGGAAGGAGACCAGAACTGCACGCAATATTCCAACAGTGGCCCTAACCAATGTCCTGTACAGCCACAACCTGACCTCCCAACTCCTGTACTCCATACTCTGACCAATAAAGGAAAGCATACCAAACACCTCCTTCACTATCCTATCGACCTGCGACTCCACTTTCAAGGAGCTATGAACCTGCACTCCAAGGCCTCTTTGTTCAGCAACACTCCCTAGGACCCTACCATTAAGTGTATAGGTCCTGCTAAGATTGGCTTTCCCAAAATGCAACACCTCGCATTTATCTGAATTAAACTCCATCTGCCACTCCTCGGCCCATCTGGTCAAGGTCACGTTGTAATCTGAGGTATCCATGACCCTCATGATCTTATAAACTTCTATAATGTCCAAATTATACATTTTTAAAAAAAAATTCAGTCATAAATGCTGCAAAACCTTTGCTAATACCTGCTATATACGAAATAACGCATTAACGTGTAAGTGCATCCCACGGAAGTCAAAGGATTTAGTGGTTCTCCACGGCACGGGCTGGAAGCGTTCTCTCTTCCACAAAGGAACTGTTCCCTTTTGCTTCCCGTTGCTCTAGCACATGGGAAGCATCCGGATTTCCCCCTCACGGAACAGGATGAGGCTTCCACGGGACTGAGCTGCCCTGCCGTACCTTTTGTTGGATATGACCACCGTCATCAGCCGCCATAGACTTCAAGCCAACGTCGGCTCCCGCTCCCGTGCAGAGGTCACTCGGGAAGTCCGGCGACATGTTTATCCCCCCTTGACCCCGCCCTTTGGCCTCTCACGGTCTCCGGTTGTAAAAGAAAACACTGCAGCTCCAGGGTGGCTGAATGCACCAGCGCGCCCACGGTCCCGGGAGGTCGGGTACAGGAGGGAACACGTGAGGCTGACACCACACCGTCCCACCTGCCTGTGCTTGAGGCAGGCAGCTGCTCCTCAGGGTGGGCAAGGCAGAGAGTGAGAACGAGACAGAGAGAGAGAGAACGAGAAAGGGACAGAACGAGAGAGAGAGAGAACGTGATAGAATGAGAGAGAACGAGACAGAGAGAGACAGAGACAGAGACAGGGAGAGAGAATGAGAGAGAAAGAGACAGACAGAGAGCGAGAGAGACAGTGAGTGAGAACGAGACAGAGAGAGATAGAACGAGAGAGGGACAGAATGAGAGAGAGAGAACACGAGCAAGAGAGAGAACGTGATAGAACGAGAGAGAACGAGACAGAGAGAGAGAGAGACAGAGACACAGACAGACAGGGAGAGAGAAAGAGACAGACAGAGAGCGAGAGAGAGAGACAGTGAGAGAGAACGAGAACGAGAGAGAGAGAGAGAATGAGAGAAAAAGAAAGGAGAGAGAACGAGAGAGAGAAACAAGAGAGAGAGACAGAGAGAGAATAAGAGTGAGAGAGAGAGAGAGATGGGTTGCATTCAGGCTTATGGGTCGCTGGGATGGTGGTGGAGTTAAAAACTGAGATGAACACAGAAGATAGTCCTCTCTCTCCCCACTCCCCACCTCTGCTCAGGTGGCAGAAACTGTGCTGGGTGGGGGGGGAGGGGGTCACAACCACAGCCTGGAGGACGGCCACGTCTCAAAGTCTCCCCTCTATGGAGAGCTCGCATCCGGGTGGAGACCCACGTGGGATCCCCCAACTGCGCTACCAGGACATCTGGACCAGGGAAACATGAAGGTGCTTGGTATCGTGACGGAGTCCTGGGAAAGGCTTGCAGCTGACCGCACGAGATGGAGAAGCAGCCCGAACCAACACCTCAAAACGGGGGGAGAAGAAGCTGAGGAGTGCTGCAGCACACAGGTGGGCACCAAGGAAGGAGGGCAGCAGCTCCAGCAGATCAACGACCACATACAGAGGTGACCTCTGAGACTGGGACTGGCACTCCAGCATTGGGCTCTTCAGTCACAAGCTACGTTGCTTCAAGGAAACAGAAGGCCAAATCAACAAAGCTCGGTGGTTAGCTCATGACCGAGGTCGATTGCCAGCCTCGGGTGACTATCTGTGTGGAGTTTGCACATTCTCCCCTCCCCCACCCCTACCGCGTTTGCATGGGTCTCTGCCGGGTGTTCCGGTTTCTTCCCACAGTCCGAAGATGCCCAGGTTCGGGTGGATGGGCCGTACTAAATTACCCATAGTGCACAGGGATGTGCAGGTTAGGGTGGATTGGCTATGCTAAATTACCCACAATGCTCAGGGATGTGCAGGTTAGGGTGGATTGGCGTGCTAAATTACCCATAGTGCCCAGGGATGTGTAGCTTAGGGTGGATTGGCCATGCTAAATTACCCATAGTGCCCAGGGATGTGCAGGTTAGGGTGGATTGGCCGTGCTAAATTACCCACATTGCTCAGGGATGTGCAGGTTAGGGTGGATTGACCGTGCTAAATTACCCATAGTGCCCAGGGATGTGCAGGTTAGGGTGGATTGGCCATGCTAAATTACCCACAATGCTCAGGGATGTGCAGGTTAGGGTGGGTTGGCCGTGCTAAATTACCCATAGTGCCCAGGGATGTGTAGCTTAGGGTGGATTGGCCATGCTAAATTACCCACAATCCTCAGGGATGTGCAGGTTAGGGTGGATTGACCGTGCTAAATTACCCATAGTGCCCAGGGATGTGTTGGTTAGGGTGGATTGGCCGTGCTAAATTACCCATAGTGCCCAGGGATGTACAGGTCAGGGTGGATTGGCCATGCTAAATTACCCATAGTGCCCAGGGATGTGCAGGTTCAGGTGGATTGGCCGTGCTAAATTACCCATAGTGCCCAGAGATGTGCAGGTTAGGGTGGATTGGCCATGCTAAATTACCGTAGTGCCCAGGGATGTGCAGGTTCTGGTGGACTGGCTGTGCTAAATTACCCATAGTGCCCAGGGCTATCCAGGTTAGGGTGGATTGGCCGTGCTAAATTACCCATAGTGCCCAGAGATGTGCAGGTTCGGGTGGATTGGCCGTGCTAAATTACCCATAGTGCCCAGGGATGTGTAGGTTTGGGTGGATTG
The DNA here is from genome assembly GCF_047496795.1 of Chiloscyllium punctatum. Classification (NCBI taxonomy): domain Eukaryota; kingdom Metazoa; phylum Chordata; class Chondrichthyes; order Orectolobiformes; family Hemiscylliidae; genus Chiloscyllium; species Chiloscyllium punctatum. The sequence goes on from NC_092774.1 coordinate 9,537,755, forward strand.
GCCGTGCTAAATTACCCATAGTGCCCAGGGATGTGTAGGTTAGGGTGGATTGGCCGTGCTAAATTACCCATAGTGCCCAGGATGTGCAGGTTAGGGTGGATTGGCCGTGCTAAATTACCCATACTGCCCAGGGATGTGTAGGTTAGGGTGGATTGGCCGTGCTAAATTACCCATAGTGCCCAGGGATGTGCAGGTTAGGGTGGATTGGCCGTGCTAAATTACCCATAGTGCCCAGGGCTATCCAGGTTAGGGTGGATTGGCTGTGCTAAATTACCCATAGTGCCCAGGGATGTGCAGGTTCGGGTGGATTGGCCATGCTAAATTACCGTAGTGCCCAGGGCTATCCAGGTTAGGGTGGATTGGCCGTGCTAAATTACCCATAGTGCCCAGGGATGTGCAGGTTAGGGTGGATTGGCTGTGCTAAATTACCCATAGTGCCCAGGGATGTGCAGGTTCAGGTGTACTGGCCATGGTAAATTACCCACAGTGCCCAGGGATGTGCAGGTTAGGGTGGATTGACCGTGCTAAATTACCCATAGTGCCCAGGGATGTGCAGGTTAGGGTGGATTGGCTGTGCTAAATTACCCATAGTGCCCAGGGATGTGCAGGTTCAGGTGTACTGGCCATGGTAAATTACCCACAGTGCCCAGGGATGTGCAGGTTAGGGTGGATTGACCGTGCTAAATTACCCATAGTGTTATGTGCATTAGTCAGGGGTAAATATAGGGTAGGGGGAATGGGTCTGGGTGAGTTACTCTTCAGAGGGTCAGTGTTGGAGTTGTTGGGCCGAAGGGCCTGTTTCCACACGGTAGGGGATCTCATCCAAACTAAATAACGAGGATGCCACCCGTGGGTCAGCCACGAGCGAAAGGGGCCTCACACCCCGCTGCACTGAGGCTCCCAACACACCCCTTTCCCCCTCCTCCATTGAGAAGCAGCTGTTTCCATCCCTTTGCAGTGGCGTGGAACAGCCAGGTAGCGCTCCCTCGCCCCCCCCCCCCCCCCCCCCCCCCCCCCCCCCCCCCCCACCCTCCGCCTCCACGGAAATTCTGACCATAGCCTCCGACCTACAGAAGGGGGCCTCCTTCACTCGCTGCTGTCTCATCAGTTTGGCCTGCACCTCGTTCACCTTTGGATGAATGAATCTCGCTCCGGATCACGGTGAAGCCACCCGACTCGTCATCCCCCCCCGGGTCCCGGGCTCACCCTGGCTCCGGCTCGCTGGTGGGTTTTGAATTCGGTCTGGGAATCGCGAGACTTTAAAAACTGACATAAACCATCTCCCTGTGTGCGTGTGTCTGTCTGTGTCCACGTGTGTGCGCTGGGAATCGCGAGACTTTAAAAACTGACATAAACCATCTCCCTGTGTGCGTGTGTCTGTCTGTGTCCACGTGTGTGCGCCTGTCTGTGTGTGTGTGTGCCTGTCTGTGTGCGTCGGTGTGTGCACACGTGTGTGTGCGTCTGGCTGTGCTCTAGCTAGTAGCTCACGCGGGATATTCTCTTACAGTCCTGCTCAAGGAAGTGAAGTGGTCCAAGTACCTTCCTGACCGTCCCCGATTGACCTGTGGGCGATGGGTGTGCCTGTGCCCCTCAGCCTCGCACGGTTCACCGTCCGCGCCCCTGCCCTGGTTCGGTTTCCGCCAAGATCCGTCGCCTCGTGGGACTCAGGTGGCACTTGAAGCTTCTCTGCCCATCCTGTCGATGTGGTCCAGCGGTTATTCCTCATTGTCAACCTCGCAAGCCTCGTCTGTGATGTTTACAGGCACTCTTCGCCTGGCCCCTGTTTTTTAAGTCTGTAACCTCGGTGTGTGTGTGTGTGTGTGTGCACATGTGTCTGTGTGCATGTGCGTATGTCTGTGTATGTCTTGTGTGTGCATTTGTGTGTGCGTGCGTCTGTGTGTGCGTCAGTGTGTGCACACGTATGTGCGTGCCTGTGTGTATGTGCATCTGTGTGTGCGCGCGTCTGTCTGTGTGCGTTTGTCTTTGTGTCTGTCTGTGTGCGTCAGTGTGTGCGTGCGTCTGTGTGTGTGCGCACCTGTCTGTGTGTGTGCGCACCTGTCTGTGTGCATGTGTGTCTGTGTGTGTGTGTGCCTGTCTGTGTGCGCCGGTGTGTGCACACTTGTGTGTGCGCATCTGTGTGTGCACACGTGTGTGTGTGTCAGTGTGCACACGTGTGTGTGCGTCTGTGTGCACACGTGTGTGTGCGTCGGTGTGTGCACGTGTGTGTGCGCGTCTGTGAGTGTCTGTGTGCGTGTGTCTGTCTGTGTCCACGTGTGTGCGCCTGTCTGTGTGTGTGTGCGTCTGTGTGTGTGTGTGCCTGTCTGTGTGCGACGGTGTGTGCACACGTGTGTGTGCGTCTGTCTGTGTGTGCGCGTGTCTGTGTGTGTGTGCGTCTGTCTGTGTGTGTGTCTGTGTTGGGGGGAGGATAGGTAGACCAGGCGATCGGCCGCGATTCAGTCCTGGATGTGGGTCACCTCAGCGGCAGAATCCAAGCCCTTGCTCGCGTTCAGTGCAGCTGGTGGTGCCTCAGGAGGTTGTCCGACTGACTGAAGCGCTTGCCGCAGGTGGTGCAGTGGAACGGCCGCTCCCCCCCCCCGGGTGTGGAGCCCCCGGTGGGTCAGCAGGTCCACAAACTCCAGCCCGCACTCGGGGCAGGTGAAGGGCCTCTCGGTGGTGCCTGGAGAGGTGGGACAGCCGAGTGAAGCCCTTGCCGCACACGGTGCAGACGAACGGCCGCTCCCCCCCCACCCGGTGCGGCTGCGGCGGTGGGTCTCCAGCTCCGAGGGGTAACTGAACCCCTTCCCACAGTCCCCACATTTCCACGGCTTCTGCCTGGTGGGAACCTCCCCGTGCCTCTCCAGCTTTGCCGAGCGAACGAAGCTTAAACCAATCCGCAGTTCACTAAAAGTCACTCAATTTGGGGGGGGGGGGGGGTGGAATGTGTCTTTGTCTTGAAAACGAAAAGCAATATAAATCGCAGCAGGTCAGGCAGTCTCCGTGCAGAGAGAATAAGCTGACGGGTCTAGACTAAATGACTGTTCATTTCTCTCGTTGGTTTTCCAGCCTTAGTGTTTACAGTTTTTTTTCTCACAGAACAGAGAACCAGAAAGTGCTGCAGAAAACCTGCAAACATTGCGTGAACATTTCGAATCCGGCAAACCACTGTCATTTTAAACACCCCTTCGGAGGTCCCCGGCTGGATTTTCTTAAACGCCTCAATTCGTCCAGGCTTTCCAGACTGTGGTATAAGTTCACAAAACCCTTCCCTCCTGTCAATCCAGAAGGGACAGGAGCGGGAATTAGGCTGTTCAGCCCATCGCGCCTACCCCGCCATTCAAACATGGCTGATAAGCTTCTCAGCCCCACTCTCCCAATTTCTGCCCATCCACCCTTGATCCCTGTAAAAATCCAGAGAGTGTATGCACACAAAACCAGCAACTTCATGGAATTAAGATTCGCTACAGTGTGGAAACAGGCCCTTTGGCCCAACCAGTCCACACCGACCCTCCGAAGAGTAACCCACCCAGGGCCATTTCCCCTCCGACTAATGCGCCTAACTCTACGGGCAATTTTAGCACGGCCAATCCACCCTGACCTGCACATCTTTGGACTGTGGGAGGAAACCGGAGCAAACCCACGCAGACACGGGGAGAATGTGCAAACTCCACACAGACAGTTAACCAAGGGTGGAATCGAACCTGGGACCCTGGCGCTGTGAGGCATCATTGCTAACCACTGAGCCACTGTGAAAAAAAAATCCCTTCGGAGGGTGCGTGTGGACTCGTTGGCCCGTTTCCACACCGGAGGGAATCTAACCTAACTGGTCCATGCCGACCAGACATCCTGACGCCAATCTAGTCCCACCTGCCAGCACCCGGCCCACATCCCTCCAAACCCTTTCCTATTCATACACCCATCCAGATGCCTCTTAAATGTTGCAATTGTACCAGCCTCCACCACTTCCTCTGGCAGCTCATTCCATACCCTCTGAGTGGAAAAAGTTGCCCCTTAGTTCCCTTCCCCCTCTCACCCTAAACCTATGCCCCCCTAGTTCTGGACTTCCCCCCCCACCCCCAACCCCAGGGGAAAGACTTTGTCTATTTATCCTATCCATGCCTACAGTAATTTTGTAAACCTCTACACACGTTAAACGTCTCGAATCCAGTGGAGGTGATGTGCAGTTGTCGGAATTGCAATTTGCTCTGTGCCACCTCACACCTCTTCCTCTTCCCCAATCCCAACCCCAACCCAACCCAAGAAAAGGAGTTTGTAAATCCCATCTCTCTCTCTTGGTGCACGATGGAGATTGCAAAGAGACAAATATTTCTCTGGCTTGCAATTTTTATTTTTATTTTTGCAAACCTTCTCTCCTGGGAGGAGGAGTTTATCAAACCCATCCCTGTCAATCCTCCTCCCCCCCTTTATGTTCTCTTGCAGCTCTCTGCCGCCCACACAGCCTACGCCCATAGAGCTCCCCCAGTCCCCATCGCTTCCCCTAACTCACCCAGCGCCCGCCCCGCGCATGCTCCGGACCCGGCCGGCCGCTTGCGCCTGTGCGCCGCTCGCCCGCGCTGTGGATAGGGGGCTTTCAGCAGCGCGGGGGGCGACGGGTAAACGCACCGCCATTGATGTCGAAGGGCTGGGCGCCTCGTGAAGCGTCGCTGCTGCGATGCAGTGGAGACTTCGCGCCAGCTCTGATGAAGGGTCATCTAGACCCGAAATGCTCGTTTGCATTTCTCTCTCTCTCTCCACGGATGCCTCCTGAGCCGCTGTCATGAAATTGAACGTCTGCAATTTCCAGCATTGTTTTGTTTTCAGTGCAGACTGTAGCCAGACGTTCAATTTCGTTGGTTTAAAAAATAAAATGAGGACTTGCACTGAAACCCATTTCCTGTCGTGTTTGCCTCGAGGTGCCTGTGTTGGACTGGGGTGTGCTAAGTCAGAAGCCACCCCACACCAGGTCAGATTCAGAGAGATGTACGGCACAGAGACGGACCCTTCCGTTCAATTCGTCCATGCCGCCCAGATATCCTAAATTTATCTGGTCCCATCTGCCAGCACTTGGTTCATGTCTAACAGGTATATTTGAAACTCCAAGCTTTTGGAATGCTGTTCCTTCACCTGACGACGGAGCAGCGCTCCAAAAGCTTGTGATTCCAAATAAACTTGTTGGACTGTCGCCTGGTGTTTGCGTGACTTCTGACTGTGTTATCCTGAAACCTTGAGCAGTTTAGCCTTTTACTCTCTGGCATTTAGAAGAATGAGACGAGACCTAATTAAGACGTGGATTTTAAAAATCGCTGTTGTCCCAGAGGACAGTGCTCTCATTACAGAGGCATGATTGGTGCTGGTTTCATCTGAAGGCCACCCACCTCATACATTGGCAGAGGCTGAGCATGTGAGTCCCTCATTGTAACTTCAGCCGGTGTGGGGATTGAACCCATAGTGTTGATATCCCAAACTAGCCAACTGAGCAATTGACCACCCCCCGAGGCATATATTATAGAACATAGAACACAGAAAAGTACAGCACAGAATAGGCCCTTTGGCCCATGATGTTGTGCTGAGACTTAATCCTAATGTAAAATATAGTAACTTAACCTACACACCCCTCAACTCACTGTTATCCATGTGCATGTCCAGCAGTCGCTTAAATGTCCCTAATGAATTCGCTTCCACCACACAGCTGGCAACGCATTCGATGCATTCACAACTCTCTGCGTAAAGAACCTACCTTCCACCTAATATCTTCAAACTATGACTTCTCGTACCAGTCAATCCTGCCCTGGGGAAAAGTCTCTGGCTATTGACTCTATCTATTCCTGTCATTATTTTGTACACCTCGATCAGGTCTCCTCTCTTCCTCCTTCTCTCCAGAGAGAAAAGTCCAAGCTTATTCAACCTTTCTTCATACGGCAAGTCCTCCAGTCCAGGCAGCATCCTGGTAAACCTTCTTTGCACCCTCTCCAAAGCCTCTGTATCTTTCCTATAGTACAGCGACCAGAACTGGACACAATATTCCAAGTGTGGTCTCACCAGGGACTTGTAGAACTGAAGCAAAACCTCACGGCTCTTAAACCCGATCCCCCTGTTAATGAAAGCCAAAACACCATATGCTTTCTTAACAACCCTATCCACTTGGGTGGCAATTTTGAAGGATCTATGTACCTGCTCACCCAGATCCCTTTGTTCCTCCACACTGCCAAGAATCCTGTCTTTAATCATATATTCAGCATTCGAGTTCAACCTTCCAAAATGCATCACTTTGTATTTATCCAGGTTGAACTCCATCTGCCATTTCTCAGCCCAGCTCTGCATCCTGTCTATGTCTCATTGCAGCCTGCAGTAGCCCTCTATACTATCGACGACACCTCCAACCTTTGTGTCATTTGCAAATTTACTAACCCACCCCTCAACCTCCTCATCCAAGTCGTTTATAAAAACTACAAAAAGCAGAGGCCCAAGAACAGAGCCCTGCAGGATCCCACTCAACACTGTCCTCTGGGCAGAATATTTTCCATCTACAACCACTCTCTGCCTTCTGTCATGCAGCCAATTCTGAATCCAGATAGCTCAGTCTCCCTGTATCCCATACTTCCTGATTTTATGAATGAGCCTACCATGGGGAACCCTATCAAATGCCTTGCTGAAGTCCATATACACCACATCCACTGCCCTACCATTGTCGACCTGCTAAATATGATGCTAAAGGTGTTTGACAAAATAGATGTAGAAAGGATGTTTCCTTACGTGGGGCTATCTAGAACGAGAGGTCATGGTTTTAGATTTGAGGAGGAAAAGGTTGAGGAGAAATGAGATCTCTCAAAGAGTCAGAAATCACATTCCCATAGTTCAGTCGATGCCAGATATATTTAAGGAGGACGTAGACAGGTTTTTAATTAGTAATGCGTTAAAGGGCTTTGGTGAGCAGGAAGGAAAGTGGAGTTGAAGTCGAGATGAGATCAGCCATAAGTTGGTACAGGAGGCTCGAGGAGCTGAGTTACAGACTCGTCCTTGTTCCATGGGCGCGGACTCACCAGAAGGAAGGAGGGTAGGAATGGACGGAGGATTGCGAGCTACCCCCCCCCCCCCCCACTTTTGCAGCAGAATCCAACCCTTACAGTCAGATGTGATCCCATAGTGCCTCAGTGGATGAATCACTGTCCACATCCATCATGTTAAAATCGAGCTTTCCCTACCAATGCACCAGCCTTACATCAAGTCCCTTTGACCTTTCAAAGTTAGTGGTTGGGAAGCTGTGTAGACCCTTTTAAAATCGTGAAGTAGCTGCACATTTTCATTCCAGAAAAGCTTGTGGTACCTTGTCAGATTCCGGGACAGCCAAGTACATCGTGCACACCCTCTGCAGCCATCGCACTGTATTCCTCGCTCTGTTCTAATACCCTTATGCACTTTCGATCCGTCTGTAGTGCACACAAAACAAAACTTTTCTTTGTACCTAGGTACATGTGACAATAATAAATCAAATCAAATTTTAAAAAGGAAACCATTTTTCAGAATCACCTTCACTCTTGTACGACTGAGTTTCCAAATCTCTTCGACAACCTCATCAGAGCGCATTTATAGAATACATTTACCAGAATAAAACCACCTCAGATGCTTCGAATCCCCCTCTATTAAGATGATCTATGCATATACCTCCAGCCATAGTGCGGCACAGTAGAAGTTTGAGCAAACCTGTTATTTGCTAAAATGAATTAATGTCTCCATTAAACAGTTCACCACCTGCCTTTCTGCCCTCTTCCTGCATATTATTTACTTTGTGAACGCATCGATTGAACATGCCTCCATCACACTTCTGAGCCAATTAAACTGGGGGCAAACCTGTTATACGCTGGTCAGGGAGTCCATGACAGCCTCAGAAGTTGGGACCCAATCTGTGCAAATTTAATTCGTTTAATCATCAATGACATGGAACAAGTCATTCTGCTCGTTGATTCCATGACAGCTGTCTTGCGCATTCTATTCAACCCCTCGCATTGGACATTACACCAATAGGCTGGGACTCACGAGACTGATGGTATGGAACCTGAGATAAATCTTTGAGTGCTACCATCACCACAGACCCAATACATTGAAGGCAGTGTGAGACTCACTTGCTTTTACATATATCCATGTATATTATGTAGTTTAAGCTAATTAGTTTGAATATGTCACTAACACATATTAAGTAGATTAAGCTAAGAAATTTGCTTCATCTTAAAGTGCATATCCCTTGTACTAATTTTGATCAGACCTTGAAAAACCTGGTAGGGACCTTCAGCCTAACATTACAGAAGAGGCTAATCACCTCCTCCGAGTGTGGGAAAGGATTCACTCAGTCCTCCAACCTGCTGAGACATTGCAAGTTCACACTGGGAAGAGACCATTCACTCGCTCCGAGTGTGGGAAAGGATTCACTCAGTCCCCTGTTCTGCAGAGACACATGCCAGTGCACACTGGGGAGAGACTGTTCACTTGCTGTGAGTGTGGAACAGGACTTGCAACATCTTCCAACTTGCTGATGAACCAGCGCACGCACACCAAGGAGGGGCCATTTACTTGCTGTGTGTGTGGGGGAAGGAATTCACTCAGTCAAACTGCCTCCACAGACACCAGCAAGTGACTGCAGGGTTGGATCCTGCTGTCTATGGCTTTGTTTAATCGTGCCCAGCACTAAGAAGCTGACAGTGTGAGATTTGTTTCTGTTAACTTTAACCATGAACAATAATTCTTTGAAATTTGCATCGCAGGTAGACAGGGTGATTAAGAAGACATTTAGCACACTTGCCTTCATCGCTCAGACCTTTGAGTATTAGAGTTGGGGATGTCATGTTGAGTTTGTACAGGACGTTGGTGAGAGACCTCTTCTGGGGTACTGTAGCTAGTTCTGGTCTCCCTGTTATAGCAAGGATATTATTAAGCTGGAGAGGGTTCAGAAGAGATTTACCAGGATGTTGCCGGAAACAGCTATGCAGCAGAAGACTGAAGATGACCCAGGGGAATCTACAAAGAGAGAAGTTCAACACCCAAAGATGGCAAGTGGTTTTGAAAATTGACTTGATGTCAATTTAACAGGGGCTTTATCGATCATCATGTTTTTATAGAGTGAGAGGTAGATAATGTTTTTTTTAAAAAAGATTTACAAGGATGTTGCCAGGGTTGGAGGATTTGAGCTACAGGGAGAGGCTGAACAGGCTGGGGCTGTTTTCCCTGGAGCGTCGGAGGCTGAGGGGTGACCTTATAGAGGTTTATAGAATTATGAGGGGGCATGGATAGGGTAAATAGGCAAAGTCTTTTCCCTGGGGTTGGAGAGTCCAGAACTGGAGGGCATAGGTTAAGAGTGAAAGGGGAAAAAAAATTTAAAAGGGATCTGAGGGGTAACTTCTTAAACGTGAGGGTGGTGTGTGTATGGAATGAGCTGCCAGAGAACGTGGAGGAGCCTGGTCGAATTACAGCATTTAAAAGGCATCTGGATGGGTATATGAATACGAAGGGTTTGGAGGGATATGGACCAAATATTGGCAAATGTGACTGGGGAAGGGGGGGGGGGGGGGGTCAGCTCGGGACATGAGGTTAGGCATACCAATTGGATGTTGGACCAAAAGGTCTGTTTCTGTGCTGTGTTAATTCTGCTAATTAAACCAAACACACAGAAAAGCTCACCTCGTCTCATAATCCGTTAAAGTATGAGTGACAGATTCTTTTTAAATTTTTTTCCCCTTTCACCCTTAACATATACCTTCTAGTTCTGGACTCCCCCACCCCAGGGGGAAAAGACCTTGTCTGTTCACCCTATCCATGCCCCCTCATGATTTTATAAACCCCTATAAGGTCACTCCTCAGCCTCTGACGCTCCAGGGAAAAAAAAATCCACAGCCTTTTCAGCCTCTCCCTGTAGCTCAAACCCTGCAGTCCCAGCAAGATCCTTGTAAATCTTTTCTGCAGCCTCTCAAGTTTAGCAACTTACAGTCGCCCCTATCGAAAGGCGAGTTGAAATGTACGCGGTATTCTAGGAGTGGTCTCACCAACGTCCTGTACAGCTGCAACATGACCTCCCAACTCCTGTACTCAATGCTCTGACTAATGAAGTCAAGCAGCCTGTGAGAGGGATTCATTCAGTGACCGGCCCCTGCTGACACAACACCGAGTTCACGTGCGATTTCTGGAATTCCTGTTCATCAGATCCAGGATGGAACTTTGTTCAAGAGCAACTACTCCTGTTGATGTGAAGAAACTCCGGGCTATTCGGCGGAATTGGGTATTGCAGACATAGGGAGTCTAGATTAGAGTGTGGTGCTGGAAGAGCACCGCAGATTGGGCAGCATCCGAGGAGCAGGAAAATCGATGTTCCGGGCAGAAAACCTGATGAAGGGTTTTTGCCCGAAACGTCGATTTCCCTGCTCCTCGGATGCTGCCCGACCTGCTGTGCTTTTCCAGCACCACACTCTAATCTTGACTCCAGCCTATTAGTCGATGCTAATATTCAGGTTGAAGGATAAATAAATCAACTTTCTCTTAAACACCATGTGGCTTGACTTCTTTATTTAATATCACAAACACACGTTAGTTTCTTCTGAAGTGGATGTACGGGAGAGGGAGGGATGTGGGTGGTAATTTTAGGCAAGGTGTTGTGAAACTTGAAAGGGCTCAGAAAAGATTTACAAGCACGTTGCCAGGGCTGGAGGGTTTGAGCTCGAGGGGAGCGGGCCAGGGCTGTTTTCCCTGGAGCTTTGGAGTTTGAGGGGGTGACCTTATAGAGGTTTATAAAATCATGAGGGGCTTGGATAGGCTGAATAGACAAGGTCTTTTCCCCCGGGATGAGGGAGTCTAAAACTAGAGGGGCTTAGGTTTAGGGTGAGAGGGGAAAAGATATAAAAGAGACCTAAGGGGCAACTTTTTCACACAGAGCGTGGTACGTGGATGGAATGAGCTGCCAGAGGATGTGGTGGACGATGGTATAATTGCAACATTTAGAAGGCATCTGGATGGGGACACGAATAGGAAGGGTTTAGAGGGTTGTGTGCCAAATGTTGACAAATGGGACTAGTATAATTTAGGATTTGTGGTTGGCATGGACAAGTTGGACATGTTTCCATGTTGTACATCTCTGTGACTCTCAGATGAGAGTGCGGTCACAACAGATTCCGTTTCTTCATTGTTGCTGCTGTGTGAGGGACTCCCCATTCTCCACGAATTCCCCATTCCCTTGTCATTCCTGCAGCATGGATGTTTCTCCGTCTCTCAGGAATTTCCCATCCCCTTGTCATCGCTGTCCTGTGAGACACTCTTTGACTCATTCCCATTTCCCTGATCATCGCCGCTGTGAGGGACCCTCCCGACTCCACTTATTCCCATTCCCTCGTCTGAATTGTGCATGGTTTCCTAAAAGTGGCCTCACCAATGTAACTGTGCAGCAGCAACATGGCGTCGGAATTTCCACTACTCAGTGCAAGGACCAATGAAGGCAAGCATGCCAAATGACTTCGTCACCACCCTGCCTTAGACTCTACCTTCAAGGAACTTGATTTCAGGTCTGTGTTTTAGTCATTCGCAATGTGAGAGCATTGCTGGCTAGGCAAGCACTTATTGCCCATCCCTAACTGTTAAGAATCAATCACATGGCTGTGGGTCTGCAGTCACATGTGGGCCAGACCAAGTATGGATGGCAGTTTCCTTCCTTGAAGGTATTAGTGAACCCAATGGGTTTACCCTGACAGTCAATAATGGATTTACACTCACCGTTAGACACGTAATGGAGGGGGGGCTTCAAACCCGGGTCCCCGGAACATTACCTTGGTCTCTGAACTAACTGGGAGATAGTGAGGACTGCCGATGCTGGAGAAGTCAGCATCGATAAAGTGCGGCGCTGGAAAAAGCACAGCAGCTCAGGCAGCTTTTGACGAGCAAGAGAGATGACATTTCAGGGTCCTGATGAAGGGTCACAAGCCTGAGATGTGAACTCAGATGCGGCCTGACTCAGTGTGCCTTTAGCAGCACCACACTTTATTGAGTCTGGATTAACCAGCCAGTGGTGCGGGCAGCACTGTGGCTCAGCGGTTAGCACTGCTGCCTTACAATGCCAGGGACCTGGGTTCAATTCCAGCCTTGGGTGACTGTCTGTTGTAGATTTGCTTTGGTTTCCTTGCACAGTCCAAAGATATGCACATTATGTGGCTGAATTGCTCAGGTTAGGTGCATTATGTAGGGGAACTGCAAAGTGATGGGGAAGGGGAATGTGTCTGGGTGGGATACTCTTCGGAGTGTCTGTGTGGATTTATTGGGCCGAGCGACCTGTTGCTACGCTGTAGGGATTCTATGATGATAACGTTAAAAATCACCCAACACCAGGTTATAGTCCGACACGTTTATTTGGAAGCACTAGCTTTCAGAGCGCTTCTCCTTCATCGGGTGGTTGTGCGTAGCGCTTCCAAATAAACCCGTTGGACTATGACCTGGCGTCATGTGATTTTATAACTCTGTCCACCCCAGTCCAACACCGGCACACCTCCAGATGATGACAGCACCACTGAGCCATTGGCTGCACCCTACCCCATGCAAAGGTGGTTTTGCCTGACAGTCAATAATGGATTTACACTCACCATTAGACATGTAATGGGGGGGGGTTCGAACCCGGGTCCCCAGAACACTACCTTGGTCTCTGAATTAACTTGGGAGATAGTGAGGACTGCCGATGCTGGTGAAGTCACCGGTCTGGAAACGTCGACTTCTGCCCGCAGACGCCACCGTGGCTCGGTGGTTGGCACTGCTGCCTCACAGCACCAGGGTCCCAGGTCCGATTCTGGCCTCGGGCGACCGTCCGTGTGGGGAGTTTGCACGTCCTCCCCGTGAAGGGTCACCAATCCGTAAACGTCGACTTCTGCCGGCAGACGCCACCGTGGCTCGGTGGTTGGCACTGCTGCCTCACAGCACCAAGGTGCCAGGTTTGGGTTCTGGCCTCACCTTCTCCCACCGTGTCGGCGTGGGTTTACCTCCGGGGTGCTCCGGTTTCCCCTCCCTCGGGGTGGACCGGGCCAGGCCAAATTGCCCGTGGCGCTGTAGTCAGAGGGGGAAATGGGTTCTGGCCGTGCTGTGCTTTCGGAGGCACTGGGTTGGGCCGAAGGGCCTGTTTCCCCCCTGCAGGGTCCCCAATCAGGCGCCGCCCATCACCCAGAATGCCCCGCGCGGCTGAAAGTCCTCTATCCGCCGGAGCGGGCGGGCGCGCGCCGCTGGGCGGGGCAGGCGCGGTGCGCATGCGCAAGGCCAGACGGGCCTCCCAGCGGTGGCGTCGTCGTCATGGTGGTGGTGGTCGTCGGCAGAGACGCCTCAAGGTAAGACGCGGGCGGCCCCCGGGAGCGGGCAAGAAGCCGCGGGGCTGGCGAGGAACCCCGCACGGGGGCGTCCGGGGGTGGGGGAAGCGTGGGCCGCGGGCCGTTTTGAATTTCCGCCGCAACGGTCCGGCCGCGGGGCAACGGCCGCCATCTTGTTTCGGCCTGGCGTCCAGCTCGTCGTCGTCGGGGATGGGGGGTAGCTGTGCGCATGCGCGTCCCGCCCCGGGGCGTAAGGGGGCGGGGCCACCGCGCTGCCATTCACGTCACTCTCCCCGCCCCCCCTCCCCACCGCGCACTGCCAGCCACGTGACCCCCCCCTCCGCCACGTGACCCAGGGTGAGGGACAATGCAGACCCAGAGAGTCACAGAGAGAGGTGCAAGCACAGGGAACAGACCGTTCGGCCCAACTCCTCCATGCTGGCCCAGATCTCCCTCAGGAGAAAGTGAGGGCTGCAGCTGCTGGCGTGCCAGAGTTTGAAAAATGTGGTGCTGGGGGGAAAAAAAAACACAGCAGGCCAGGCAGCCTCCGAGGGGGCAGGAGAGTCGACGTTTCGGGGGGCGTAAGCCCTTCTTCAGATGTGGTGCTGGAAAAACACAGCAGGCCAGGCAGCCTCCGAGGGGGCAGGAGAGTCGACGTTTCGGGGGGCGTAAGCCCTTCTTCAGATGTGGTGCTGGAAAAACACAGCAGGCCAGGCAGCCTCCGAGGGGGCAGGAGAGTCGACGTTTCGGGGGGCGTAAGCCCTTCTTCAGATGTGGTGCTGGAAAAACACAGCAGGCCAGGCAGCATCCGAGGACCAGGAGAGTCGACGGTTCGGGCATGAGCCCTTCTTCAGATGTGGTGCTGGAAAAACACAGCAGGCCAGGCAGCCTCCGAGGACCAGGAGAGTCGACGGTTCGGGCATGAGCCCTTCTTCAGATGTGGTGCTAGAAAAACACAGCAGGCCAGGCAGCCTCCGAGGGGGCAGGAGAGTCGACGTTTCGGGGGGCGTAAGCCCTTCTTCAGATGTGGTGCTGGAAAAACACAGCAGGCCAGGCAGCCTCCGAGGAGCAGGAGAGTCGACGTTTCGGGGGGCGTAAGCCCTTCTTCAGATGTGGTGCTGGAAAAACACAGCAGGCCAGGCAGCATCCGAGGACCAGGAGAGTCGACGGTTCGGGCATGAGCCCTTCTTCAGATGTGGTGCTAGAAAAACACAGCAGGCCAGGCAGCCTCCGAGGGGGCAGGAGAGTCGACGTTTCGGGGGGCGTAAGCCCTTCTTCAGATGTGGTGCTGGAAAAACACAGCAGGCCAGGCAGCCTCCGAGGAGCAGGAGAGTCGACGTTTCGGGGGGCGTAAGCCCTTCTTCAGATGTGGTGCTGGAAAAACACAGCAGGCCAGGCAGCATCCGAGGAGCAGGAGAGTCGACATTTCGGGCAAAAGTCGATTCTGCTGCTCCTCGGATGCTGCCTGGCCTGTTGTGTTTTTCCAGCACCACATTTTTCAACCCCAGATATCCCTAACCTACTCTAGCACTAGGCCCATATCCCTCCGAACCCTTCCTATTCGTGAGGAGGAACTTCTTCTCTGAAGAGAGATTACTGCGTGCAGTTCTGGTCTCCTTCCTATCGGAAAGGTGTTGTGAAAGGGTTCAGGAAAGATTTACCAGGATGTTGGAGGATTTGAGCTACAGGGAGAGGCTGAACAGGCCGGGGCTGTTTTCCCCGGATCATCGGAGGCTGAGGGGTGACCTTATAGAGGTTTACAAAGTCCTGAGGGCACGGAGAGGGTAAATAGACAAGGTCTTTTCCCTGGGGTGGGGGGAGTCCAGCACTAGAGGGGGCGTAGGTTTAGGGTGAGAGGGGAAAGATATAAAATAGACCTGAGGGGCAACCTTTCCATGCAGAGGGTGGTAAGTGTATGGATCGAGCTGCCAGAGGAAGTGGTAGAGGCTGGTGCAATTACAGCATTTCACAGACATCTGGAAGGGGACATGGGTAGGAAGGGTTTGGAGGAATATGGGCCAAGTGCTGGCAAATGGGATTAGATTAGGTTAGGGATATGTGGTTGGCATGGACGAGTTGAACCGAAGGGTCTGTTTCTGTGCTGTACATCCCTCTGACTCTATGACCTGTCAAGGTAAGCATGCCAAGTTCCTTCTGCACCAAACTGTCGACTTGCTACTCGACCTTCAAGGAATATGTTTTCCATTCCGTTTTTTTATTCATTCACAGGATGAGGGCATTGCTGGCTGGGCAAGCAACCCGACCTTGCGATTGCCATCCATATTAAAGACCTCCCCCCAGCCCAGTGCCCCCTCCACTATCAGAGTGAGGCCAGACAGACACTGGAGGAGCGATACCTCACGTGTTGCCTGGGGAGTTCACAGCCCAACGGCCTCAACATTGACTTCACCAGCCTCCAGCTTTCCCCTCCCAACCTGTTCGTCTGTCGAGGCCCCTCCTCCTCCTCCTCGCTTCCCTGACCTGTTCTAACCTGTCCATCTTCCCACTCACCTGTGTGCTCCACCCTTCCCACTGACCAATCGTAATAACCTCTGACCTCCATCCACCTGTCACAATCTCACCTCCCCTTCCCCCAGCCCCACTCCATCGTTCCCTCCTTCAATTTGCTTCTGGACTCCCCAGTCCTGATGAAGGGTTTCAGCCCAAAACGTTGACTCCCCTGGTCCTCGGACGCTGTCTGACCTGCTGTGCTCTTCCAGCCTCACATCTACTGACTCTGACTTCCACCATCTGCGGTCTTTACTGTCTCCCGCTCCCCCTGTGGCTGACCCGCCCTCACCTGCACATCCCCTGGACAATTTAGCACGGCCAACCCACCCTGGGCTGCACATCGCCTGGACAATTTAGCACGGCCAACCCACCCTCACCTGCATATCCCCTGGACAATTTAGCACAGCCAACCCACCCTGGGCTGCACATCCCTTGGACAATTTAGCACGGCCAACCCACCCTCGCCTGTACATCCCCTGGACAATTTAGCACAGCCAACCCACCCTGGGCTGCACATCCCCTGGACAATTTAGCACGGCCAACCCACCCTCACCTGCACATCCCCTGGACAATTTAGCACGGCCAACCCACCCTCACCTACACATCCCCTGGACAATTTAGCACAGCCAACCCACCCTCGCCTGCACATCCCCTGGACAATTTAGCACAGCCAACCCACCCTGGGCTGCACATCCCCTGGACAATTTAGCACGGCCAACCCACCCTCACCGGCACATCCCCTGGACAATTTAGCACGGACAACCCACCCTCGCCTGTACATCCCCTGGACAATTTAGCACGGCCAACCCACCCTCACCTGTACATCCCCTGGACAATTTAGCACGGCCAACCCACCCTCGCCTGTACATCCCCTGGACAATTTAGCACAGACAACCCACCCTGGGCTGCACATCCCCTGGACAATTTAGCACGGCCAACCCACCCTCGCCTGTACATCCCCTGGACAATTTAGCACAGCCAACCCACCCTGGGCTGCACATCCCCTGGACAATGTAGCACAGCCAACCCACCTTCACCTGTACATCCCCTGGACAATTTAGCAGGGCCAACCCACCCTGGGCTGCACATCCCCTCGACAATTTAGCACTGCCAACCCACCCTCGCCTGCACATCCCCTGGACAATTTAGCACGGCCAACCCACCCTCACCTACACAACCCCTGGACAATTTAGCACGGCCAACCCACCCTCGCCTGTACATCCCCTGGACAATTTAGCACAGCCAACCCACCCTCGCCTGTGCATCCCCTGGACAATTTAGCACGTCCAACCCACCCTCGCCTGCACATCCCCTGGACAATTTAGCACGTCCAACCCACCCTCACCTGCACATCCCCTGGACAATTTAGCACGTCCAACCCACCCTCACCTGCACATCCCCTGGACAATTTAGCACGGCCAACCCACCCTCACCTGTACATCCTCTGGACAATTTAGCACAGCCAAATCACCTCCGCCTGCACATCCTCTGGACAATTTAGCACAGCCAACCCACCCTGGGCTGCACATCCCCTGGACAATTTAGCACGGCCAACCCACCCTCACCTGCACATCCCCTGGACAATTTTGCACGGCCAACCCACCCTCACCTGCACATCCCCTGGACAATTTAGCACGGCCCAACCACCCTGGGCTGCACATCCCCTGGACAATTTAGCACAGCCAACCCACCCTCACCTGCACATCCCCTGGACAATTTAGCACGGCCAACCCACCCTCACCTACACAACCCCTGGACCATTTAGCACGGCCAACCCACCCTCACCTGTACATCCTCTGGACAATTTAGCACAGCCAAATCACCTCCGCCTGCACATCCTCTGGACAATTTAGCACAGCCAACCCACCCTGGGCTGCACATCCCCTGGACAATTTAGCACGGCCAACCCACCCTGGACAATTTAACACGGCCAACCCACCCTCACCTGCACATCCCCTGGACAATTTTGCACGGCCAACCCACCCTCACCTGCACATCCCCTGGACAATTTAGCACGGCCCAACCACCCTGGGCTGCACATCCCCTGGACAATTTAGCACAGCCAACCCACCCTCACCTGCACATCCCCTGGACAATTTAGCACGGCCAACCCACCCTGGCCTGTACATTCCCTGGACAATTTAGCACGGCCAACCCACCCTCACCTGTACATCCCCTGGACAATTTAGCACGGCCAACCCACCCTCGCCTGTACATCCCCTGGACAAGTTAGCACAGCCAACCCACCCTCACCTGCACATCCCCTGGACAATTTAGCACGGCCAACCCACCCTGGCCTGTACATCCCCTGGACAATTTAGCACGGCCAACCCACCCTCACCTGTACATCCCCTGGACAATTTAGCACGTCCAACCCACCCTCACCTGCACATCCCCTGGACAATTTAGCACGGCCAACCCACCCTCGCCTGTACATCCCCTGGACAAGTTAGCACAGCCAACCCACCCTGGGCGGCACATCCCCTGGATAACTTAGCACACCAACCCACCCTAACCTGTACATCCCCTGGACAATTTAGCAGGGCCAACCCTCCCTGGGCTGCACATCCCCTGGACAATTTAGCACAGCCAACCCACCCTGGGCTGCACATCCCCTGGACAATTTAGCACAGCCAACCCACCCTGGGCTGCACATCCCCTGGACAATTTAGCACAACCAACCCACCCTCACCTGCACATCCCCTGGACAATTTAGCACAGCCAACCCACCCTCGCCTGTACATCCCCTGGACAATTTAGCACGGCCAACCGACCCTCAACTGCACATCCCCTGGACAATTTAGCACGGCCAACCCACCCTCACCTGCACATCCCCTGGACAATTTAGCACGGCCAACCCACCCTCACCTGCACATCCCCTGGACAATTTAGCACGGCCAACCCACCCTCACCTGTACATCCCCTGGACAATTTAGCACGGCCAACCCACCCTCGCCTGTACATCCCCTGGACAATTTAGCACAGCCAACCCACCCTGGGCTGCACATCCCCTGGACAATGTAGCACAGCCAACCCACCTTCACCTGTACATCCCCTGGACAATTTAGCAGGGCCAACCCACCCTGGGCTGCACATCCCCTGGACAATTTAGCACTGCCAACCCACCCTCACCTGCACATCCCCTGGACAATTTAGCAGGGCCAACCCACCCTCGCCTGCACATCCCCTGGACAATTTAGCACGGCCAACCTAACCTGGGCTGCACATCCCCTGGACAATTTAGCACGGCCCACCCACCCTGGGCTGCACATCCCCTGGACAATTTAGCACGGCCCACCCACCCTGGGCTGCACATCCCCTGGACAATTTAGCACGGCCAACCCACCCTCGCCTGTGCATCCCCTGGACAATTTAGCACGTCCAACCCACCCTCACCTGCACATCCCCTGGACAATTTAGCACGTCCAACCCACCCTCACCTGCACATCCCCTGGACAATTTAGCACGGCCAACCCACCCTCACCTACACAACCCCTGGACCATTTAGCACGGCCAACCCACCCTCACCTGCACATCCCCTGGACAATTTAGCACGGCCAACCCACCCTCACCTACACATCCCCTGGACAATTTAGCACGTCCAACCCACCCTCACCTGCACATCCCCTGGACAATTTAGCACGGCGAACCCACCCTCACCTGCACATCCCCTGGACAATTTAGCACGGCCCACCCACCCTGGGCTGCACATCCCCTGGACAATTTAGCACGGCGAACCCACCCTCACCTGCACATCCCCTGGACAATTTAGCACGGCCAACCCACCCTCGCCTGTACATCCCCTGGACAATTTAGCACGGCCAACCCACCCTCACCTGTACATCCCCTGGACAATTTAGCAGGGCCAACCCACCATGGGCTGCACATCCCCTGGACAATTTAGCACTGCCAACCCACCCTCACCTGCACATCCCCTGGACAACTTAGCACGGCCAACCCACCCTCACCTGTACATCCCCTGGAGAATTTAAAACAGCCAACCCACCCTGTGCTGCACATCCCCTGGACAATTTAGCACAGCCAACCCACCCTGGGCTGCACATCCCCTGGACAATTTAGCACAGCCAACCCACCCTCGCCTGAACATCCCCTGGACAATTTAGCACAGCCAACCCACCCTGGGCTGCACATTCCCTGGACAATTTAGCACAGCCAACCTACCCTCACCTGCACATCCCCTGGACAATTTAGTACGTCCAACCCACCCTCGCCTGTACATCCCCTGGACAATTTAGCACAGCCAACCAACCCTCGCCTGCACATCCCCTGGACAAGTTAGCACAGCCAACCCACCCTCACCTCCACATCCCCTGGACAATTTAGCACAGCCAACCCACCCTGGGCTGCACATCCCCTGGACAATTTAGCACGGCCAACCCACCCTGGACAATTTAACACGGCCAACCCACCCTCACCTGCACATCCGCTGGACAATTTAGCACGGCCAACCCACCCTCACCTGCACATCCCCTGGACAATTTAGCACGGCCAACCCACCCTCACCTGCACATCCCCTGGACAATTTAGCACGGCCAACCCACCCTCACCTGCACATCCCCTGGACAATTTAGCACGGCCAACCCACCCTCACCTGCACATCCCCTGGACAATTTAGCGCTGCACATCCCCTGGACAATTTAGCACGGCCAACCCACCCTCGCCTGTACATCCCCTGGACAATTTAGCACGGCCAACCCACCCTCACCTGTACATCCCCTGGACAATTTAGCACGGCCAACCCACCCTCGCCTGTACATCCCCTGGACAATTTAGCACAGCCAACCCACCCTGGGCTGCACATCCCCTGGACAATTTAGCACAGCCAACTCACCTTCACCTGTCCATCCCCTGGATAATTTAGCAGGGCCAACCCACCCTGGGCTGCACATCCCCTGGACAATTTAGCACGGCCAACCCACCCTCACCTGCACATCCCCTGGACAATTTAGCACAGCCAACCCACCCTCACCTGTACATCCCCTGGACAATTTAAAACAGCCAACCCACCCTGTGCTGCACATCCCCTGGACAATTTAGCACAGCCAACCCACACTGGGCTGCACATTCCCTGGACAATTTAGCACGGCCAACCCACCTGGGCTGTCCATTCCCTGGACAATTTAACACGGCCAACTCACCCTCACCTGCACATCCCCTCGACAATTTAGCACGGCCAACCCACCCTCACCTGCATATCCCCTGGACAATTTAGCACGGCCATCCCACCCTCACCTGCACATCCCCTGGACAATTTAGCACGGCCCACCCACCCTGGGCTGCACATCCCCTGGACAATTTAGCACGGCCAACCCACCCTCGCCTGTACATCCCCTGGACAATTTAGCACGGCCAACCCACCCTCACCTGTACATCCCCTGGACAATTTAGCACGGCCAACCCACCCTCGCCTGTACATCCCCTGGACAATTTAGCACAGCCAACCCACCCTGGGCTGCACATCCCCTGGACAATTTAGCCCAGCCAACCCACCCTCACCTGTACATCCCCTGGACAATTTAGCACAGCCAACCCACCCTCGCCTGCACATCCCCTGGACAATTTAGCACGGCCAACCCACCCTCGCCTGTACATCCCCTGGACAATTTAGCACGGCCAACCCACCCTCACCTGCACATCCCCTGGACAATTTAGCACGGCCAACCCACCCTCGCCTGTGCAACCCCTGGACAATTTAGCACAACCAACCCACCCTCACCTGCACATCCCCTGGACAATTTAGCACGGCCAACCCACCCTCGCCTGTACATCCCCTGGACAATTTAGCACGGCCAACCCACCCTCACCTGCACATCCCCTGGACAATTTAGCACAGCCAACCCACCCTCACCTGTACATCCCCTGGACAATTTAGCACGGCCAACCCACCCTCACCTGCACATCCCCTGGACAATTTAGCACAGCCAACCCACCCTCACCTGCACATCCCCTGGACAATTTAGCACAGCCAACCCACCCTCACCTGCACATCCCCTGGACAATTTAGCACGGCCAACCCACCCTCACCTGCACATCCCCTGGACAATTTAGCACAGCCAACCCACCCTCACCTGCACATCCCCTGGACAATTTAGCACGGCCAACCCACCCTGGGCTGCACATCCCCTGGACAATTTAGCACAGCCAACCCACCCTCACCTGTACATCCCCTGGACACCTTAGCAGGGCCAACCCACCCTGGGCTGCACATCCCCTGGACAATTTAGCACGGCCAACCCGCCCTGGGCTGCACATCCCCTGGACAATTTAGCA
This sequence comes from Chiloscyllium punctatum, assembly GCF_047496795.1. Taxonomy (NCBI): domain Eukaryota; kingdom Metazoa; phylum Chordata; class Chondrichthyes; order Orectolobiformes; family Hemiscylliidae; genus Chiloscyllium; species Chiloscyllium punctatum. Next base: position 9,559,867 of record NC_092774.1, read on the forward strand.
CGGCCAACCCACCCTCACCTGCACATCCCCTGGACAATTTAGCACGGCCAACCCACCATCACCTGCACATCCCCTGGACAATTTAGCACGGCCAACCCACCCTCGCCTGCACATCCCCTGGACAATTTAGCACAGCCAACCCACCCTGGGCTGCACATCCCCTGGACAATTTAGCACAGCCAACTCACCTTCACCTGTACATCCCCTGGACAATTTAGCAGGGCCAACCCACCCTGGGCTGCACATCCCCTGGACAATTTAGCACTGCCAACCCACCCTCACCTGCACATCCCCTGGACAATTTAACACAGCCAACACACCCTCACCTGCACATCCCCTGGACAATTTAGCACAGCCAACCCACCCTCACCTGTACATCCCCTGGACAATTTAAAACAGCCAACCCACCCTGGGCTGTCCATCCCCTGGACAATTTAGCACGGCCAACCCACCCTTGCCTGCACATCCTCTGGACAATTTAGCACAGCCAACCCACCCTCGCCTGAACATCCCCTGGACAATTTAGCACGGCCAACCTACCCTCGCCTGAACATCCCCTGGACAATTTAGTACGGCCAACCCACCCTCGCCTGTACATCCCCTGGACAATTTAGCACGGCCAACCCACCCTCGCCTGCACATCCCCTGGACAATTTAGCACAGCCAACCCACCCTGGGCTGCACATCCGCTGGACAATTTAGCACGGCCAACCCACCCTGGGCTGCACATCCCCTGGACAATTTGGCACGGCCAACCCACCCTGGGCTGCACATCCCCTGGACAATTTAGCACGGCCAACCCACCCTCACCTGCACGTCCCCTGGACAATTTAGCACAGCCAACCCGCCATGGGCTGCACATCCCCTGGACAATTTAGCACAGCCAACCCACCCTCGCCTGTACATCCCCTGGACAATTTAGCACGGCCAACCCACCCTCACCTGCACAACCCCTGGACAATTCAGAACAGCCAACCCACCCTGTGCTGCACATCCCCTGGACAATTTAGCACAGTCAACCCGCCCTCACCTGCACATCCCCTGGACGATTTAGCACGGCCAACCCACCCTGGGCTGCACATCCCCTGGAAATTTAGCACAGCCAACCCACCCTCACCGACACATCCTCTGGACAATTTAGCACAGCCAACCCTCCCTCGCCTGCACATCCTCTGGACAATTTAGCACGGCCAACCCACCCTCGCCTGTACATCCCCTGGACAATTTAGCATGGCCAACCCACCCTCACCTGCACATCCCCTGGACAATTTAGCACGGCCCACCCACCGTGGGCTGCACATTCCCTGGACAATTTAGCACGGCCAACCCACCCTCACCTGCACATCCCCTGGACAATTTAGCACGGCCAACCCACCCTCGCCTGTACATCCCCTGGACAATTTAGCACAGCCAACCCACCCTCGCCTGTACATCCCCTGGACAATTTAGCACGGCCAACCCACCCTCGCCTGTACATCCCCTGGACAATTTAGCACAGCCAACCCACCCTCGCCTGTACATCCCATGGACAATTTAGCACAGCCAACCCACCCTCACCTGCACAACCTGGACAATTTAGCACAGCCAACCCGCCCTCACCTGAACATCCCCTGGACAATTTAGCACAGCCAACCCACCCTGGGCTGCACATCCCCTGGACAATTTAGCACAGTCAACCCACCCTCACATGTACATCCCCTGGACAATTTAGCACAGCCAACCCACCCTCACATGTACATCCCCTGGACAATTTAGCACAGCCAACCCACCCTCACATGTACATCCCCTGGACAATTTAGCACAGCCAACCCCCCCTCACATGTACATCCCCGGGACAATTTAGCACAGCCAACCCACCCTCACATGTACATCCCCTGGACAATTTAGCACAGCCAACCCACCCTCACCTGTACATCCCCTGGACAATTTAGCACAGCCAACCCACCCTCACCTGTACATCCCCTGGACAATTTAGAACGGCCAACCCACCCTGGGCTGCACATCCCCTGGACAATTTAGCACAGCCAACCCAACCTCACCTGCACATCCCCTGGACAATTTAGCAGGGCCAACCCACCCTGGGCTGCACATCCCCTGGACAATTTAGCACGGCCACCCCCCCCTCACCTACACATCCCCTGGACAATTTAGCACGGCCAACCCACCCTCACCTGCACATACCCTGGACAATTTAGCATGGCCAACCCACCCTCGCCGACACATCCCCTGGACAATTTAGCACGTCCAACCCACCCTCACCTGCACATCCCCTGAACAATTTAGCACGGCCCACCCACCCTGGGCTGTACATCCCCTGGACAATTTAGCACGGCCAACCCACCCTCACCTGTCCATCCCCTGGACAATTTAGCACGGCCAACTCACCCTCGCCTGTACATCCCCTGGACAATTTAACACAGCCAACCCACCCTCACCTGTAAATCCCCTGGACAATTTAACACAGACAACCCACCCTCACCTGCACATCTCCGGGACAATTTAGCACAGCCTACCCACCCTCACCTGCACATCCCCTGGACAATTTAGCACAGCCAACCCACCCTGGGCTGCACATCCCCTGGACAATTTAGCACAGCCAACCCGCCCTCACCTGCACATCCTCTGGACAATTTAGCACAGCCAACCGACCCTGGGCAGCACATCCCTTGGACAATTTAGCACGGCCAACCCACCCTGGGCTGTACATCCCCTGGACAATTTAGGACAGCCAACCCACCCTCACCTGCACATCCCCTGGACAATTTAGCACGGCCAACCCACCTCACCTGCACATCCCCTGGACAATTTAGCACGGCCAACCCACCCTCACCTGCACATCCCCTCACAATTTAGCACGGCCAACCCACCTTCGCCTGTACATCCCCTGGACAATTTAGCACGGCCAACCCACCCTCACCTGTACATCCCCTGGACAATTTAGCACGGCCAACCCACCCTCGCCTGTACATCCCCTGGACAATTTCGCACGGCCAACCCACCCTGTGCTGCACAGCCAACCCACCCTGGGCTGCACATCCCCTGGACAATTTAGCACGGCCCACCCACCCTGGGCTGCACATCCCCTGGACAATTTAGCACGGCCAACCCACCCTCACCTGCACATCCCCTGGACAATTTAGCACGGCCAACCCACTCTCACCTACACATCCCCTGGACAATTTAACACAGACAACCCACCCTCACCTGCACATCCCCTGGACAATTTAGCACAGCCAACCTACCCTCGCCTGCACATCCTCTGGACAATTTAGCACAGCCAACCCACCATGGGCTGCACATCCCTTGGACAATTTAGCACGCCCAACCCACCCTCACCTGCACATCCCCTGGACAATTTAGCACGGCCAACCCACCCTCACCTGCACATCCCCTGGATAATTTAGCATGGCCAACCCACCCTCACCTGCACATCTCCTGGACAATTTAGCACGGCCAACCCACCCTCACCTGCACATCCCCTGGACAATTTAGCTCGGCCCACCCACCCTCACATGTACATCCCCTGGACAATTTAGCACGGCCAACCCACCCTCGCCTGAACATCCCTTGGACAATTTAGCACGACCAACCCACCCTCACCTGCAGATCCCCTGGACAATTTAGCACGGCCAACCCACCCTCGCCTGTACATCCCCTGGACAATTTAGCACGGCCAACCCACCGTCACCTGTACATCCCCTGAACAATTTAGCACGGCCAACCCACGCTCGCCTGTACATCCCCTGGACAATTTAGCACGGCCAACCCACCCTTCGCTGCACATCCCCTGGACAATTTAGCACGGCCAACCCACCCTCACCTGTACATCCCCTGGACAATTTAGCACGGCCAACCCACCCTGGGCTGCACATCCCCTGGACAATTTAGCACGGCCAACCCACCCTCGCCTGTACATCCCCTGGACAATTTAGCACGGCCAATCCACCCTGGGCTGCACATCCCCTGGACAATTTAGCACAGCCAACCCACCCTCACCTGTACATCCCCTGGACAATTTAGCACAGCCAACCCACCCTCACATGTACATCCCCTGGACAGTTTAGCACGGCTAACACACCCTCTCCTGCACATCCCCTGGACAATTTAGCAGGGCCAACCCGCCCTCACCTGCACATCCCCTGGACAATTTAGAACGGCCAACCCACCCTGGGCTGCACAGCCAACCCACCCTCACCTACACATCCCCTGGACAATTTAGCACAGCCAACCCACCCTCGCCTGCACATCCCCTGGACAATTTAGCACGGCTAACCCACCCTCACCTGTACATCCCCTGGACAATTTAGCACGGCTAACCCACCCTCACCTGTACATCCCCTGGACAATTTAGCACGGCTAACCCACCCTCGCCTGCACATCCCCTGGACAATTTAGCACGGCCAACCCGCCCTCACCTACACATCCCCTGGACAATTTAGCACAGCCACCCACCCTCGCCTCACTTCCTCTGGACAATTTAGCACGGCCAACTCACCATGGGCTGCACATCCCCTGGACAATTTAGCACAGCCAACCCACCCTCACCTGCACATCCCCTGGATAATTTAGCACAGCCAACCCACCCTCACCTGTACATCCCCTGGATAATTTAGCACGGCCCACCGACCCTCACCTGCACATCCATTGGATAATTTAGCACGGCCAACCCACCCTCACCTGTACATCCCCTGGACAATTTAGCACGGCCAACCCACCCTCACCTACACATCCCCTGGACAATTTAGCACGGCCAACCCACCCTCACCTGTACATCCCCTGGACAATTTAGCACGGCCAACCCACCCTCACCTGTACATCCCCTGGACAATTTCGCACGGCCAACCCACCCTGTGCTGCACAGCCAACCCACCCTCACCTGCACATCCCCTGGACAATTTAGCACGGCCAACCCACCCTCACCTGTACATCCCCTGGACAATTTCGCACGGCCAACCCACCCTGTGCTGCACAGCCAACCCACCCTCACCTGCACATCCCCTGGACAATTCAGCACGGCCCGCCCACCCACCCTGGGCTGCACATCCCCTGGACAATTTAGCACGGCCAACCCACCCTCACCTACACATCCCCTGGACAATTTAGCACAGCCAACCCACCCTCACCTGCACATCCCTTGGACAATTTAGCACGGCCAACCCACCCTGGGCTGTACATCCCCTGGACAATTTAGCACAGCCAACCCACCCTCACCTGCACATCCCTTGGACAATTTAGCACGGCCAACCCACCCTGGGCTGCACATCCCCTGGACAATTTAGCACAGCCAACCCGCCCTCACCTGCACATCCTCTGGACAATTTAGCACAGCCAACCGACCCTGGGCAGCACATCCCTTGGACAATTTAGCACGGCCAACCCACCCTGGGCTGTACATCCCCTGGACAATTTAGGACAGCCAACCCACCCTCACCTGCACATCCCCTGGACAATTTAGCACGGCCAACCCACCTCACCTGCACATCCCCTGGACAATTTAGCACGGCCAACCCACCCTCACCTGCACATCCCCTGGACAATTTAGCACGGCCAACCCACCCTCGCCTGTACATCCCCTGGACAATTTAGCACGGCCAACCCACCCTCACCTGTACATCCCCTGGACAATTTAGCACGGCCAACCCACCCTCGCCTGTACATCCCCTGGACAATTTCGCACGGCCAACCCACCCTGTGCTGCACAGCCAACCCACCCTGGGCTGCACATCCCCTGGACAATTTAGCACGGCCCACCCACCCTGGGCTGCACATCCCCTGGACAATTTAGCACGGCCAACCCACCCTCACCTGCACATCCCCTGGACAATTTAGCACGGCCAACCCACTCTCACCTACACATCCCCTGGACAATTTAACACAGACAACCCACCCTCACCTGCACATCCCCTGGACAATTTAGCACAGCCAACCCACCCTCGCCTGCACATCCTCTGGACAATTTAGCACAGCCAACCCACCATGGGCTGCACATCCCCTGGACAATTTAGCACAACCAACCCACCCTCACCTGCACATCCCCTGGACAATTTAGCACAGCCAACCCACCCTCGCCTGTACATCCCCTGGACAATTTAGCACGGCCAACCGACCCTCAACTGCACATCCCCTGGACAATTTAGCACGGCCAACCCACCCTCACCTGCACATCCCCTGGACAATTTAGCACGGCCAACCCACCCTCACCTGCACATCCCCTGGACAATTTAGCACGGCCAACCCACCCTCACCTGTACATCCCCTGGACAATTTAGCACGGCCAACCCACCCTCGCCTGTACATCCCCTGGACAATTTAGCACAGCCAACCCACCCTGGGCTGCACATCCCCTGGACAATGTAGCACAGCCAACCCACCTTCACCTGTACATCCCCTGGACAATTTAGCAGGGCCAACCCACCCTGGGCTGCACATCCCCTGGACAATTTAGCACTGCCAACCCACCCTCACCTGCACATCCCCTGGACAATTTAGCAGGGCCAACCCACCCTCGCCTGCACATCCCCTGGACAATTTAGCACGGCCAACCTAACCTGGGCTGCACATCCCCTGGACAATTTAGCACGGCCCACCCACCCTGGGCTGCACATCCCCTGGACAATTTAGCACGGCCCACCCACCCTGGGCTGCACATCCCCTGGACAATTTAGCACGGCCAACCCACCCTCGCCTGTGCATCCCCTGGACAATTTAGCACGTCCAACCCACCCTCACCTGCACATCCCCTGGACAATTTAGCACGTCCAACCCACCCTCACCTGCACATCCCCTGGACAATTTAGCACGGCCAACCCACCCTCACCTACACAACCCCTGGACCATTTAGCACGGCCAACCCACCCTCACCTGCACATCCCCTGGACAATTTAGCACGGCCAACCCACCCTCACCTACACATCCCCTGGACAATTTAGCACGTCCAACCCACCCTCACCTGCACATCCCCTGGACAATTTAGCACGGCGAACCCACCCTCACCTGCACATCCCCTGGACAATTTAGCACGGCCCACCCACCCTGGGCTGCACATCCCCTGGACAATTTAGCACGGCGAACCCACCCTCACCTGCACATCCCCTGGACAATTTAGCACGGCCAACCCACCCTCGCCTGTACATCCCCTGGACAATTTCGCACGGCCAACCCACCCTCACCTGTACATCCCCTGGATAATTTAGCACAGCCAACCCACCCTCACCTGTACATCCCCTGGATAATTTAGCACGGCCCACCGACCCTCACCTGCACATCCATTGGATAATTTAGCACGGCCAACCCACCCTCACCTGTACATCCCCTGGACAATTTAGCACGGCCAACCCACCCTCACCTACACATCCCCTGGACAATTTAGCACGGCCAACCCACCCTCACCTGTACATCCCCTGGACAATTTAGCACGGCCAACCCACCCTCACCTGTACATCCCCTGGACAATTTCGCACGGCCAACCCACCCTGTGCTGCACAGCCAACCCACCCTCACCTGCACATCCCCTGGACAATTTAGCACGGCCAACCCACCCTGGGCTGTACATCCCCTGGACAATTTAGCACAGCCAACCCACCCTCACCTGCACATCCCTTGGACAATTTAGCACGGCCAACCCACCCTGGGCTGCACATCCCCTGGACAATTTAGCACAGCCAACCCGCCCTCACCTGCACATCCTCTGGACAATTTAGCACAGCCAACCGACCCTGGGCAGCACATCCCTTGGACAATTTAGCACGGCCAACCCACCCTGGGCTGTACATCCCCTGGACAATTTAGGACAGCCAACCCACCCTCACCTGCACATCCCCTGGACAATTTAGCACGGCCAACCCACCTCACCTGCACATCCCCTGGACAATTTAGCACGGCCAACCCACCCTCACCTGCACATCCCCTGGACAATTTAGCACGGCCAACCCACCCTCGCCTGTACATCCCCTGGACAATTTAGCACGGCCAACCCACCCTCACCTGTACATCCCCTGGACAATTTAGCACGGCCAACCCACCCTCGCCTGTACATCCCCTGGACAATTTCGCACGGCCAACCCACCCTGTGCTGCACAGCCAACCCACCCTGGGCTGCACATCCCCTGGACAATTTAGCACGGCCCACCCACCCTGGGCTGCACATCCCCTGGACAATTTAGCACGGCCAACCCACCCTCACCTGCACATCCCCTGGACAATTTAGCACGGCCAACCCACTCTCACCTACACATCCCCTGGACAATTTAACACAGACAACCCACCCTCACCTGCACATCCCCTGGACAATTTAGCACAGCCAACCCACCCTCGCCTGCACATCCTCTGGACAATTTAGCACAGCCAACCCACCATGGGCTGCACATCCCTTGGACAATTTAGCATGGCCAACCCACCCTGGGCTGTACATCCCCTGGACAATTTAGCACGCCCAACCCACCCTCACCTGCACATCCCCTGGACAATTTAGCACGGCCAACCCACCCTCACCTGCACATCCCCTGGATAATTTAGCATGGCCAACCCACCCTCACCTGCACATCCCCTGGACAATTTAGCACGGCCAACCCACCCTCACCTGCACATCCCCTGGACAATTTAGCTCGGCCCACCCACCCTCACATGTACATCCCCTGGACAATTTAGCACGGCCAACCCACCCTCGCCTGAACATCCCTTGGACAATTTAGCACGACCAACCCACCCTCACCTGCAGATCCCCTGGACAATTTAGCACGGCCAACCCACCCTCGCCTGTACATCCCCTGGACAATTTAGCACGGCCAACCCACCCTCACCTGTACATCCCCTGAACAATTTAGCACGGCCAACCCACACTCGCCTGTACATCCCCTGGACAATTTAGCACGGCCAACCCACCCTCACCTGTACATCCCCTGGACAATTTAGCACGGCCAACCCACCCTGGGCTGCACATCCCCTGGACAATTTAGCACGGCCAACCCACCCTCGCCTGTACATCCCCTGGACAATTTAGCATGGCCAATCCACCCTGGGCTGCACATCCCCTGGACAATTTAGCACAGCCAACCCACCCTCACCTGTACATCCCCTGGACAATTTAGCACAGCCAACCCACCCTGGGCTGCACATCCCCTGGACAATTTAGCACAGCCAACCCACCGTCACCTGTACGTCCCCTGGACAACTTCGAACGGCCAACCCACCCTGGGCTGCACAGCCAACACACCCTCACCTGCACATCCCCTGGACAATTTAGCACGGCCCCCCCACCCACCTAGGGCTGCACATCCCCTGGACAATTTAGCACGGCCAACCCGCCCTCACCTACACATCCCCTGGACAATTTAGCAGGGCCAACCCGCCCTCACCTACACATCCCCTGCACAATTTAGCACGACAAACCCGCCCTCACTTACACATCCCCTGGACAATTTAGCACGGCCAACCCACCCTCACCTGCACATCCCCTGGACAATTTAGCAGGGCCAACCCGCCCTCACCTGCACATCCCCTGGACAATTTAGAACGGCCAACCCACCCTGGGCTGCACAGCCAACCCACCCTCACCTACACATCCCCTGGACAATTTAGCACAGCCAACCCACCCTCGCCTACACATCCCCTGGACAATTTAGCACGGCTAACCCACCCTCACCTACACATCCCCTGGACAATTTAGCACAGCCAACCCACCCTCACCTACACATCCCCTGGACAATTTAGCACAGCCACCCACCCTCGCCTCACTTCCTCTGGACAATTTAGAACGGCCCACCCACTCTGGGCTGCACATCCCCTGGACAATTTAGCACAGCCAACCCACCCTCACCTGCACATCCCCTGGATAATTTAGCACGGCCCACCGACCCTCACCTGCACATCCGTTGGATAATTTAGCACGGCCCACCCACCCTCACCTGCACATCCCCTGGATAATTTAGCACGGCCAACCCACCCTCACCTGTACATCCCCTGGACAATTTAGCACGGCCCACCCACCCTCACCTGCACATCCCCTGGACAATTTAGCACGGCCAACCCACCCTGGGCTGCACATCCCCTGGACAATTTCGCACGGCGAACCCACCCTCACCTGTACATCCCCTGGACAATTTAGCACAGCCAACCCACCCTCACCTGCACATCCCTTGGACAATTTAGCACGGCCAACCCACCCTGGGCTGTACATCCCCTGGACAATTTAGCACGGCCAACCCACCCTCACCTGCACATCCCCTGGACAATTTAGCACGGCCAACCCACCCTCACCTGTACATCCCCTGGACAATTTAGCACGGCCAACCCACCCTCACCTGCACATCCCCTGGACAATTTAGCACGGCCAACCCACCCTCACCTGTACATCCCCTGGACAATTTAGCACGGCCAACCCACCGTCACCTGTACGTCCCCTGGACAATTTAGAACGGCCAACCCACCCTGGGCTGCACAGCCAACCCACCCTCACCTGCACATCCCCTGGACAATTCAGCACGGCCCGCCCACCCACCCTGGGCTGCACATCCCCTGGACAATTTAGCACGGCCAACCCACCCTCACCTACACATCCCCTGGACAATTTAGCACGACCAACCCGCCCTCACCTACACATCCCCTGGACAATTTAGCACAGCCACCGACCCTCGCCTCACTTCCTCTGGACAATTTAGCACGGCCCACCCACTCTGGGCTGCACATCCCCTGGACAATTTAGCACGGCCAACCCGCCCTCACCTACACATCCCCTGGATAATTTAGCACGGCCAACCCGCCCTCACCTACACATTCCCTGGACAATTTAGCACGGCCCACCCACCCTCACCTGCACATCCCCTGGACAATTTAGCACGGCCAACCCACCCTGGGCTGTACATCCCTTGGACAATTTAGCACGGCCAACCCACCCTGGGCTGTACATCCCCTGGACAATTTAGCAGGGCCAACCCACCCTCACCTGTACATCCCCTGGACAATTTAGCACGGCCAACCCACCCTCACCTGTACATCCCCTGGATTGTGGCAGGAAACCGGAGCAGACGCAGGGGTGGGGTTGCTGGGAGACCGTGCAAACTCCTGCACAGATGCAGGACACCAGTGGTCGAAGCAAACCCTGGATCCCTGGCTCCCTCAGGCAGCGATGCTCACTGCACAAACGCTGTACAATCCCCCCACCACCCCCCCCACAACAGTCCAAGGCTGGGAGCGGAGAAACAAATAGGAGGAGGGGGGTAGCAGCAGAACAGAAGCGATGAGCTGCAGCAGTCGATGGTCTGAAATAAAGACCGAAATTGCTGGAGAAACTCAGCCTGGAAACTGAGCTGGAAAGTCCCCCTGATCAGTGGGGCAAATCGAGGGTTATGGAGGGACATCAGGTCAACCTATTGAGTGGCAGAACAAGTTCCTCTTCTTTATTTCTTACGTCCCTTCCGTGTCGCTGGGTCAAAGTCCTGGAATTCCCTCCCTTAAGGGCAGTGTGGGGCAAAAGAGAGAAAACGGACTTGACTTTCCGAGTCCGGTGACCTTTCTTCAGGGCTCTGTTTTTCTCTCCTTCTTCCAGAGATGTTGCCAGATCTGACGAGTTTCTCCTGCCGTTTCCGTTTTGGTTTCAGATTTGCAACGTCCACGGGCCCTTGTTTTTACTGTCGTGAAAAAGGCAGAACATAAGTCGGGTTTTCTTTTGTTGACTTCTTTATTCATTCTGTGGGAGGTGGGTGGCTTGAGAAGGCTTGGAGGGGTGAGGCGGCCCTCTTGACCCGCTGCAGTCCACCTGCTGTGGGTTGCCCCTACACTGCCCCTTAAGGAGGGAATTCCGGGATTTTGACCCCGCGACGGTGAAGGAACGGCGATACGTTTCCAAGGCAGGATGGGGAGCGGCTTGGAGGGGAACCTGAAAGGGTGGGGGGGGGGGGGGCGGGGGGAGTGGTGTTCCTAGACATCTACTAACCCTTGTCCTTCTAGACGGAAGTGGTCGTGGCTTTGGAAGGTGCTGTCTGAGGATCTTGGGGCGACTTTGCAAGAATGATACCTGGGACTTCAGGAGTTAGGTTGCAAGGAGGGAATGACATAGATTGGGCCAGACTTACTGTGGAATTCAGAACGTCACCGGGTGATCTGATGGAAATCTACAAGACTTTGACAGGAAAGGACATAAACTATTTCCACAGAACTGAGGGCATAGTCTGAAAATTAGGGCTAGAGCATCCTGTGAAGAGATGTTCTGAAGGGTCACTGGACCTGAAAGTTTGACACTGATTTATCTCCACAGATGTGGCTCGACTTGTTGAGTCTCTCTGGCAATTTCTCTTTTTGCTCTGAATACCAGTCTTCTCAGTTCTTGGTTTTATCCCCTGTTAAGTGGTTTTTTTAAGGAAAGGTATGGAGGGATGAGGCCTGAAGTCTATGACGTTCGCTTCAGTCGTAATCTCGTTGAATGCCAGTACAGTCTCTGGGGTCCGAATGGGGGAAACCGAGAGCGGAGGAAAAGAAATTCTCCCCAGCTTCTGCGTTTCTGTCCCGCGTTTACAAAGCTGATCTTTGTGAACTCCTTTTTTGCAGGGGATCAGGCAGGGGCATTTGGCAGAGACGCACGTTCTAACCGCAGCGAGATCTGACGAGAGTGGACGCCGGGCGTCTGGCTCTGAACTGGCACGGGCCTCCGAACGGGCAACCGGAAACGTCCGGTCTCTGGGAAGAGGTTCCGGGCGTCCCCGTTTTCCGGGTGAGACCAGGAGAGCCGCGCGCGCACCCAGGCCGAGACCGTGAGAGCCGGGTGTTTTGCACGCGGCTTGAAAAGAACGGGCGAAACGCCGCGGGAAGTAGCCGCCCCCCCCCCCCCCCCCCCCCCCCCACCAATGCCCCGAGCAGGTGAGGTTTCAATGGAGAGGCCGTGGAAGTGCGGGGACTGCGGCAAGGGCTTTAATTACCCGTCGCTGCTGAGGAACCACCGGCGCATCCACGGCAAACCCGCGGCCGGCGACAAGCCCTGGAAGTGCGGGGACTGCAGCAAGGGGTTCAGCTACCCGTCCCTGCTGCGGAACCACCGGCGCGTCCACGCCCCACCCCGGGACAAGCCCTGGCGGTGCGAGGACTGCGGCAAGGCCTTTGGCCACAGCTACCGGCTGGACAACCACCGGCGCCTCCACGCCGGGCCCGGGGAGAAGCCGTGGAAGTGCGGCGACTGCGGCAAGGGCTTTGAGTACCCGTCCTGGCTGGAGATTCACCGGCGGGTGCACGGTGGGCCCGGGGCGGCGGACAAGCCCTGGAAGTGCGCCGACTGCGGCAAAGGCTTCAACTACCCGTGCCGGCTGGAGAGCCACCGGCGGGTCCACGCCGCGGCCAGTGCCAAGGAGAAGCGCTGGAAGTGCCAGGACTGCGGCAAGACCTTCAGCTACCCGTCTCTGCTGGAGCACCACCGGCGGGTCCACGCCGCGCCCGGCGCTCGGGAGAAACCATGGAAGTGCCAGGACTGCGGCAAGACCTTCTGCTACCCGTCGCTGCTGGACACCCACCGGCGGGTTCACACCGGGGAGAAGCCCTTCACCTGCTCGCTGTGCGGCAAGGGCTTCACCATGTCGACGTGCCTGCTCTCCCACCAGCGGACACACACCGAGGAGAGGCCCTTCAGCTGCCCCGCGTGCGGCAAGTGGTTCCGCTCCTCCTCCGACCTCAACGTCCACCGCCGGGTCCACACCGGCGAGCGGCCGTTCACCTGCCCGGCGTGCGGCAAGGGCTTCTCCTGGTCGTCCAGCCTGCGCTCCCACCTGCAGGCCCACGCCGAGAAGCGGCTGGCCTGCGGCCGCTGTGGCAAGAAGTTCCGGCACGCGGCCAGCCTGGCCGAGCACCAGCGGGCGCACTCCGGCGAGCGGCCCTTCGCCTGCCCCGTCTGCGGCAAGGGCTTCACCGGGCCCGCCAGCCTCCAGCGGCACCAGCGCATCCACACCGAGGAGCGGCCCTTCGGCTGCGCCGCCTGCGGCAAGCGGTTCCGCCAGGCCTCCGACCTGACGGCCCACCGGCGGGTCCACACTGGCGAGCGGCCCTTCGGCTGCCCGGCCTGCGGCAAACGCTTCACCAAGTCCTTCAGCCTGCTGCGGCACCGGCGGGTCCATACCGGTGAGCGGCCCTTCGCCTGCCCCGACTGCGGGGCGGGCTTCACCCAGCTCGCCAACCTGCGGGCGCACCAGCGACACTGCAAACGCCCACTGCCGGCAGATTACCCGGCTTCCAGCGGGAAGTAGCCGTCTCCCTCCCGCTGGTGGGTAACCCCTCCACCGTCGCGTTCATTATTATCATTAAGCAGAGATTGACCTCCCCCCTCCATCCCAAGAACTAAAAACTGAAGCACCCTATAGTCTGGAAAAGGACATTGAGAAGGGGGTGTAACCTGCTTTTCAGCAACTTCTAGCGGTTCAATAAAATAAGTCCCCGACACGTTAAAACTGACAAGTAACACCTTATTTATCTAACTCTCACGGTGAACAAATTAACTAAACGATAAACAAACCGAATGAATCTCTCTTAACTATTAACTATCCCCGAACAAAGAAAGAGTCTAATGGTATGCTTTTCCAATAAATTCATGTCCCGCTTATATTGAAAAAAAAATACTAGAATTTTATCTCTTGAAATTCCAGCCAGGTTGTCTCTCTTCAGGAACGTTCTGTGCCTTCCCTGTCGATTATTCTGTCAGGAATACTAACTCGTTGTGCTGTTGGTATTGTTGCTATTGAGATGGTGCTTTCTGTAAGATAGAGAGGAGGCTGTGAGAGCCAGCGATTCTCCCCCTCTCCCCCTCTCCCCCTCTCCCCCTCTTCCCCCTCTCCCTAGAGAGAGAGAGAGCTGAGGGCCATTAGCTCTGGGGATGGCAGCTGGCTCTCGGCCCTTGGTCCAAATAGCCCCTTCTTTGTCCACCCCCAATGACCTATCGATATTTCTTCCAATACGATTGGCACTGTGTTGTCAAAACCATCAGATTTAAATTGAATTGGTGTTTGGTATTGAAGTGCCCGGTTCAAATTGATTGGCTAAATTCAGGGGGCTGTTGTCTGCTGCTTGGTCTGCTAACTGTCTGGCCTTTCAATTCAAATGCGCATTTGCATTTTAAATCTCTAAGCACAGGAAAAGCACATGATCTTTTATAGGGACCACGCAATGCTTCCCTCCGCCACCGCCAGCATTTTACAAACACCAAATTCTAATCTCCTGCCTCCCGCTCCACAAGTATCGTACCCAACTGCGCAGCAATATCACTCGCGACTCCTCACATGCGTGTTTTTTTTTTAAGAAGGCCCAGTTCCCTCTGGGCGCCCGCCTGCAAATTCATGTCGCATCCGAGGGGGGAAAAAACCTGCGTCAGCTTGGGAAGGCCTGGGTGGGGGAACAGAATTCCGGGCCAGCCGCCGCAGCCTCTCCTCTGCGGTATTCTCTCGGTTGGAAGTCGGCCCCGATGCGTCCGAAAGCAAAAGAGGACATTGCGACGATTCGGCCAACTCCGCGCTGCTGTGATGGCTTTCATCGGGCCTTGTCAAAAACACAGCGAGCGTTTTCTTTTGAACCAACCAGCACCCGTGGGGACCAGGGATGTGCCAGTTGGTTCAATATTCTGGCTAACCAAGAGGGAACATGTGACCGCAGTAAAACTTTGAGACGTTGTCACTCTGTACCTGTCCGTCGACCTACCTGTCATCTTCTGTTTCGTTGTAATTGAACCTGAAGTAGGCCGTTGAGCCTGCTCCATCTATCATTAATTAAGATCATGGCTGATCTATTTATTGGCTCAGCTCCTCCATCCTTGCGTTACCCCCACAATCCTTAATTCCCCTACCGTGCAAAAACCCAGCCAACTGTGTCTTGAATATATTGAATGAAGCTGCCTCTACTCCTTCCTTGGCAGAGAATTCCATCGATTCACTGCTCCTCTGGGAAAAGCCTCCTCATCCTTGTCCTAAATCTACACCCCCCTCTCCCCCCCCCCGTCCATCTTGAGGCCGTGCCCCCTCGTCCCAGTCTCACCCACCAGCAGAAAAAAAGACCCGCCTGCCTCTATTTTAATCGATGCCCTTGCATAATTTTATATGTTTCTTTACGATCCTCTCTCTCTCTCTCTCTCTCTCTCTCTCTCTCTCTCATTCTTCTAAATTCTAGCGAGTACGGTGCCAGGCTGCTCAACCTCTCCTTTTAGGTGGCACGTTGGCTCAGCAGTTAGCACTGCTGCCTCACAGCGCCAGAGACCCAGGTTCAATTCCCACGTCAGGCAACTGTCTGCGTGGAGTTTGCACATTCTCCCCGTATCTGCGTGGGTTTACTCCAAGCGCTCCGGTTTCCTCCCACAGTCCAAAGATGTGCAGGTTAGGCCATGCTAAAATTGCCCGTAGTGTTAGGTGAAGGGGTAAATGTAGGGGAATGGGTCTGGGTGGGTTGCTCTTGGGAGGGTCGGTGTGGACTCGCTGGACCGAAGGGCCTGTTTCCACACTGTAAGTAGTCTAATTAGATGTAATCTAATCTAATAGGGTAACCCCCTCACCTCTGAAATCAACCTGGTGGACCTCACTCTGCACCACCTCCAAAGCCAGTATATCCTCCCTCAAGTAAGGAGACCAGAACTGCACACAATACTCCAGGTGCCACCTCACTGACACCTGGTACAATTGTAACAGACTCTCCCCGCTCTTAAATTCAATCCCTCTAGCAATGAAAGCCAATATTCTGTTTGCCTTCCTGATTGCCTGCTGCACCTGCAAAAGAACAGGCGATTCGTGTCGGAGCAGCCCTAACCCCCTCATGCTGCCGGCCTTCACCATTTAATTATTACCCTGACCGACAATTTTTAGTGGATAACCTCACATTTACCAACATCGTACTCCATCTGCCACTCACTTAACCCCTATAAATTGCTCTGCAGACCCTCCACATCCTCTGCACGGCTTGCCTTTCCACTCAATTTAGTGCCATCGGCAAACTTGGATGCATTACCCTGGGTCTCCTCTTCCAGATCATTTGTAAATGTCATGAATGGGTCCAACACTGACCCCTGCAACACCCCCAACTTGCCACTGATCTCCAACCAGAGAAACACCCATTTATCCCCACTCTCTGCTTCCTATTGGTTAACCAGTCCTCTATCCATGTTGGTCGATTCCCTGCAACTCCATGCATTCCCATGGATGAGTCTTTTATGCAGCACCTTATGGAACCCCTTTAGACAGATTATGAATGCAAACTAGCACAGAATATGAAAACAGGTAGGAAAAGTTTTTATAAATATATAAAATTGTAAAGGGTGGCTTCCATCCAGATGTCTCACTGTTTCTTCTTTAACAACAGCCTCCAGCATTTTCCCAACTACAGATGTTAAGCTAACAGGCCGATAGTTACCTACCTTTTGCCTCCACCCTTTTTTTAAATTAGCAGTGTGTCTTCCATTCTGGTGTGACCTGTCCGGAGTCCAGTGAATTTTAGTAAATTACCACTAAGGTATCTCTATAATTTCCGCCACATCTTTCAGCACCCTGCAATGCATTCCATCAGGAGCAGGGGACTTGTCTACCTTTAGACCCTCTGGTTTGCTCAACACTACCCCTTTGGTGATAACAATTGAATTCAAGTCCTCAACTCATATCCTAAACATCATTCTTTGGCATGTTAGACACATCTTCCACTATAAAGACTGACACAAAATAGGTATCCAAGGCCTCGGCCATTTCAGCATGACTCAATATCAATTCCCCTTTCTCATCCTGCAAGAGACGTATGTCCACTTTAGCCACCTTTTTCCATTTTATATATTTATAAAAAACGTTTCCTACCTGCTTTCATATTCTGTGCGAGTTTGCATTCATAATCTATCTTTGTTTATTGCTTGGTTCATGGTTCTTTGTTGCTTTTTCAAGTTTTCCCCATCTTCCTGTATTCCACTCGTCATGGCTACTTTGTAAGCCTGAGCTTTTAATTGGATGTCTTCCTTTATTTTAGGCTGGCTCTTCCTACCCTTGCTCTCCTTGTTTTTGACCGGAACATACTTTCCTTGAGCACTGTGAGAAGTCCTCATTGAAAGTCCTCCACTGTTCCTCAACCGTTCCATCATAAAACCTGTGATCCCAGTCTGATTTGGCCAACACCTTCCTCATCCCATTATCGTCTCCCTTGTTTAAGCACTACACCCTGGTTTTCGATGATCCTATTTCCCCCTCCATTTGTATCCAAAATTCGATCATACTGTGACAGCTCTTTTCGAGAGCATCCTTAACTGCAAGATCATTAATTTTGCCTGTCTCATTACACAGGATCAGATCTATGGTTGCATGCTCCCTTGTAGGTTTCAGTGACACGCTGTCCAAGAAAGTTATCATGGATGAGTTCTATCAGTTCCTCCTCAAGACTGCCTCTACTGACTTGATTCGGCCAATCAACGTACACGTAAAAACCCCCATGATTACTCCTGTTCTGTTCTTACATTCGTCAGATATTTCTTGATTGATCACTATTGTAACGTTATTATTGTGTGGCCGATGGACTACTCCCACCAGTGACTTACTATTCCTGATCTCCATCCAAATGGATTCAACATTTTGCTCCTTGGATCCTATATCATTTCTCCCTATCGCTCTCGTCCTTAATGTAGAGTGTGACCCCACCTCCCTTTCCTTGCTGCCTATCGCTCCTAATTACCTGAAATCCTTGGCTATTGAATTCCCAGTCAACACCACCCTGCAACCGCGTTTCTGTAATGGCAATGAAATCCTCGTCCTTTGCACTGACGTGCACGAGTTGTTTCAAATACTACGGGCATTCCCTTAAAGTGTCCTGACACTTATTGTCCCTTTCATCTCACAATCTCCCTGTCCTTTGCATATGATTCTTTTGGCCAATTTTACTTTTATCTTCGCTGACTTTTTTGCTCTGGTCTCTGCGTCGCTTCCTTCTGCCTGGACTCTCATCCTCTTTCCATTTTAGTCGATGCTTCCTCTCAGTCTCTCTGCTCCATGCATCTACCTTTCCACCACGTGCTGCGTCTTCTGAACTGACGCTCCGGTTCCCACCCCGCCCCCCCCGCCAACCTAGTTTAAAGCTTTCCCCAACAGCTTTAGCAGACCTGTCCGCAAGGATATTGAGTTCGGGTGTATCCCGTTCCTTTAGTACAGGTCATAACCTTCTCCAGAAGAGAAGGCAACGATCCACAAATCTGAAACCCTGCTCCTGCATCAACTCTTCAGCCATGTATCTGCCATATCTTTCTACTGTTGCCCTCACCAGCGTATGGCACAAGCAGCAACCCAGCGATTACTACCCTTGATGTCCTTTATAACTTCTTTCCGAATTCCCTAAATTCACTTCTCATTAACTCAGTCCTGTACCTCGCTATGTCATTGGTGCAGACGTGTACCACGACTTCTGGCTGTTGGCCCTCCCCTTTAAGAATGCTATAGACTCGATCCAAGGCATCCCTGACCCTGGCAGCTGGGAGGCAACATACCATCTGGGAGTCTCGTTCTGGTCCACAGAGCCTCCTATCACTTCCCCTAACCAATGAATCCCGTACAACTACTATTCTCCTCTTCTCCCCCGCTTCCCTTCTAAGCCAGACTCAATGCCAGAGACCTGGCCGCTACGGCTTTCCCCTGGGAGACTGCCCCCTTCCCTCACAGCCAACAGTATCCAAAATGGTATACTGGTTATTAAGGTCACTGGGGATCCCTGCACTGACTACCTATTCCCTTTCCCTCTCTTGACCGCCACCCTTCATCTTGTAACCTAGGTGTGACTACCTTCCCGTAACTCCTGTCTATCAATCCCTCGGCCTCCCGAATGGTCCAGGGTTCATCCAGCTCCAGTTCCCTCATGCAGTCTCTGTGTGGGGCTGGGTGCACTGCTCGCAGGTCAACGTCAGCAGGGACACTGACCTCCCACATCCTGCAACTGCTCGATCGTCCATCCCTATTGCTCTTAAAAGAGAAAAGAAAACGCGTACTTGTGTCTCACCGTAGCCAGTCCCCCTCACCAAAGTCTCCCAGCGCAACGCCTCGGCACTTGTTCCTCACGCTGCGCTACCCCTCAGCATGGCCACTCCCAAGATGACCATCTTTCCCGTCTTCCTCAAACGTTCATAACAGAACCTCTGAGAACTGAACTCATCCAAAGGAACGTCAAGATGCAGGGTTGTGGCTCCAGCATTGCATTTCTCATCTCTCGAGCCAGGAAGTCGTCAGTTCTGTTCTGAAGTTGAAAGCGTGTACTGTACCTTTAAGCGAGAGTGAAAGTTGTTGGCAATGAGACTTTGCAGGCACCTGTCATGTGACAATTGAAAATATGTCAAACGTTTGGCTGCCATCTTCCCGACATTTAGAATTTAAGCAATCAGTTTAAACTCTGCTCCAGGACACTAAAACCCAATCGCATTTGAATTTTACTGTTTTGACCACATTGAACCAATAAGACGATCGATGTTCGGGGTATAAATACACCGGCGTGGCCCGGGTGTCCTTGGAGAAGGAGCACGCGGGTGTCCACTGACACCCTGGAGTTGTGACTGGCCACTTGAGTGTTTCCTTCCCTTCTGGAGAGATTGGACCATTCCTGTGACCGTGCGAGGACTGTTCCTGTTGCTGCTTGGGGCCTGCCTCCCTGCTGCTGCCTGGGACTTTGGAGAGGCCTGCCTCTGCTGCTGCTGCCTGAGGCCTGCCTCTGCCTTTGCTGCCTGGGACTCGCCTTGGGGCCCCTCCCCAGGACCTCCACCACCACCACTGCTGCTGCTGTGGCCTGAGGAGAGGCCTGCCTCTACTGCTGCTGCTGCCCGGGGCCTGCCTCCGCCTTTGCTGCCTGGGACTCGCCTTGGGGCCCCTCCCCAGGACCTCCACCACCACCACTGCTGCTGCTGTGGCCTGAGGAAAGGCCTGCCTCTACTGCTGCTGCTGCCCGGGGCCTGCCTCCGCCTTTGCTGCCTGGGACTCGCCTTGGGGCCCCTCCCCAGGACCTCCACCACCACCACTGCTGCTGCTGTGGCCTGAGGAGAGGCCTGCCTCTACTGCTGCTGCCCGGGGCCTGCCTCCGCCTTTGCTGCCTGGGACTTGCCTTGGGGCCCCTCCCCAGGACCTCCACCACCACCGCTGCTGCTGTTGCCTGAGGCCTACCTCCACCACTGCTGCCTTGGGCTCGGTTTTGGGGCTGCCTGGGACTTCCCTTGGGGACCCTCCCCAACAGGCCTGCCCCCCCCACTGCTGTGACTGGAGGAACTGCCTGGGACTTGCCGGAGGCCTGCCTCCACTGCTGCTGCCTGGGACTTGCCTTGGGGGCCTTCCCCAACAGGCCTGCCCCCCACCACAGCTGCAACCGAGGAACTGCCCAGGACTTGCCGGAGGCCTGCCTTCCACCACTGCTGTTGCCTGAGGCCTGCCTCTACATCTGCTGCCTGGGACTTGATTTTGGGGCTGCCTGGGACTTGCCTTGGGGACCCTCCCTAACAGGTCTGCCCCACACCGCTGCGACCGAGGGCCTACCTGGGACTCGCCTGAGGCCTGCCTCCACCGCTGTTGTCACCTGAGGCAGGTCTCCACCGTCGCTGCCTGGGACCCTCCCTGCGACCTCCACCACTGCCGCTGCCAGAGGACCGACTCCACCACCGGCAGCAGAGGATGGCGAGCCCGAAGGTCGCGGGGCCCAGCCGCACCTACGCCGGGGTAGCCGCTGCCTTAGGCTCGGCTGGCCCAGCCCCGGCTGCGAACCACACCCCCTTCAGGCACCTGACCAAACGCCTGGGGGTCAAGGCCTATCCCCACCCCAATATGAGCATCGAGGCCTGCAGCAAGGCTATGGCTAGTGTGGTCGGCCCACTGGCCATAGTCGCTGCGGCCCGGATGTACGGGAAGGCCGTATTTTTCCTAAAGACCGAGCAGGCGGTCCACCTGGCCGTGGAGAGGGGGCTCGCTGTGGGCGGGACGCATTTGCCCGTCGACCCTCTGGAGGTCACGGCCCAGAGGGTCGTGATCTCCAACGTCCCGCCCTTTATTGCCAGCGAGCTCCTTCTCCCCCACCTCACCACCTTGGGGGAGATCCGGTCAGGGATCCAGCCGCTCCTGCTCGGTCTGAGGGACCCCGCCCTCCGGCACATCTACTCCTTCCGTCGCCAGGTGTTTATTTGCCTGGCCCGGGAGGAGGTCACGGAGGGCTCCTTTACCCTCCTCCACGAGGGCGCGGCCTACCGCGCCTTCTGGACGGCGGACGGCGTGCGGTGCCACCTGTGCCGCGAGGTGGGGCACATTAGAAGAAACTGCCCCACCCAGAAGGCCGCCCAGCCCTCGCCAACGGCTGACGGTGGTGCCGCCGCGCCCACTCCCCCTCCCCCAAAGTCAACACCACAGGCCCCGGCACCGGAGCCTGAGCCGGAGGCTTCCGATCCTCCAGCCTCCGGCAGGGAGGGGGGTGAGCGTCCAGCCGGCCGGAAGGCGCTCAGGAAGGCGCGACGCGTCAGGCCCGCCCACGGGGAGACCACCCTATCCCCATCCCCGACACCCAGCCCACGACCTGCCCCGCCCCGGCACGACGATGCCCCTGCGGCCGTGCCAGCGTCGCCCCGGCGCGGGAACCCTGACCCCCAAACCCCCGGACCCGTACCCGACCCTGACCCCACGTCTACCCCCTGCCCCGATGGAGAAACCCCTGGGGCTGCGACGCCTGCCCCAGGCCCTGCAACACCAGGCCCCGGGGACCCCGAGCCCGAGCCCGAGCCCTGCCCCGCCCAGCCACACCCTGGCACTAACCTGGGGGGGACCACCGCTGCCCAATCTCCTGCAGCCACCGTGTCTCCGGGCCCCGGAGAGGGAACTGGGCCCCTGCCCCGCCCGCCGTCACCTGATAAACCAGGGGCGGGGCAGGAAGTGACACGGCTGACCCTCCCCACCCTGGCCACGCCCCCTGCCTTCCCCCAGCCAATCGTATTCCGGGAAAGGCTGGGGGGAGGGGCCTCAGGCCCCATGACCACCAAGGCGGGCGGGGAGGGAAAGGCCCACAAATCCCCCCCTGTCTCTCTGGGGAAGAGGGGCTGGCCCTTGGAGGGGAGAGACAGTCCTGCAGCGCGCCGGCGGCGCTGCCCCTCTCCAGGGGACGGGCCCACGGGACCCCCCAACGATCCCGCACCGCGGCCTGGCCTGCCCAACAACAACGACGACGAGGGCCGCGGTGCGGGCGTCGACAAAGGACCCTTTACTGGGTCGCCGAGCGGCGGAGGGGAGGTAGGTGTTATCCCCGCTCCTCCCTCCCAGACTGTTTTTCCGGGAGCCTTGGCCCTGGGGGACGACCTTTTCCTGGGGGATGACCTTTTCCCCGAGGAGCCAGGCGTCCCGGTGTCGGGAGGAGAGCGGGGCCCCGAGCCTCCGCCGCCCGACGACCCGAACTCGGGGCGTTCCGGGACGGGGTGCGCCGAGGAAGGTACCGCCGGTGACCCTGGGGGTGGGGTCGCCGGGGGTTCGAGGCCTGTTGGCGGCGCCGGACCAGCCCCCATCCTCTCGGTGGGGGAGGGGTCGGCGACCGAGGGCGACCTCCCGGAGGAGGGTTCGGGATCGGTGGCGGACACCGGGGACGACGCGGACTCCGTCTGCAGTGACGTTTTTGAGTCCCAGGTGCCCCCCGCCGATCTCCCCCTCATCCCCCTCGAGGAACTCCGGAAATTTGTCGAGGAAACTCGAGGTCGCCGGGATAGAGCCCAACTGGCGCTCGACCGCTGGAGCTCTTTTGAGAAAGTTTATTGGTCGGCCCACGCTGCTCGCCAGGCGCCTGGGCTCGACGTCAACGAGCGAAAGCGAGTCAGGAACTTCCTGGGGGCACTCCTGGTGAGGGCGAGGGACTCCTGTGCCCCTCCCTCGTCCTCCCAGTAATTGTACTTGTTTTTTAACTGTACTGGTGGTGGTAGCACAACGCTTCCGACATGGAGACTACTATAGCCAGCCTCAACATCAACGGCAGCAGGGAGTCACAGCGCAGATTCCAGACCCTCTCGGTCCTTCGGGACGGGAGGTTTGCGGTGTGCTTCCTGCAAGAAACCCACACTACCCCGGGAGACGAAGCCACCTGGCTCCTGGAGTGGCGAGGGGGGGTCTACATGAGTCACCTCACCCGCAGATCTGGCGGGGTGGCTATCCTGTTGGCCCCGCATTTTCAGCCCGAGATCTTGGGGGTCAGGGAGCCGGTGCCAGGCCGTTTG
Organism: Chiloscyllium punctatum; assembly: GCF_047496795.1. NCBI lineage: Eukaryota > Metazoa > Chordata > Chondrichthyes > Orectolobiformes > Hemiscylliidae > Chiloscyllium > Chiloscyllium punctatum. Next base: position 9,584,039 of record NC_092774.1, read on the forward strand.
CTTCACCTGACGGTTCGGCTGGGGGGCGCGGTGCTTCACTTGGTGAACGTATACGCTCCCCTGGCCGGGCCGAGGCAAGCGAGCTTCTTCGAAGAACTGTCCGCTCATCTGGCTTCCATCGACGAGAACCAGTGCGTCGTCCTCGGGGGAGATTTTAACTGCGTCCTCGAGGGCAGGGACCACGGCGGTACCCGCACTGGCTGCGCGTCGGGGAAGAGGTTGGGGGACTTGGTCAAGTCCTTCGACCTGGTGGACGTCTGGCGGACTCTCCATCCCGACTCCATCGCCTTCACCTTCGTGAGGCCTGGGGTCGGAGCGTCCAGAATCGACCGCCTGTACGTTTCGCGGGCGTACGCCTCCTGTTTTCCGAAGGCCTCCACGCGGCAGGTGTCGTGCACGGACCATCACCTGGTGTGGGCGGAACTCCTTCCGTTCGGCGCCAGGCTCGGCTCCGCGTACTGGCACTTTAACAACCTGCTGCTGGAGGACGAGCGGTTCCGGGACTCGTTTCGTCGTTTCTGGGCCGGCTGGAGAAGGAAGCGGGGAAGCTTCCCCTCCCTGAGGCTATGGTGGGACGTGGGCAAGGCTCACGTCCGCGTCTTCTGTCAGGAGTACGCGAGGGGGTCGACCAAGAGGCGGAAATCCAGGATCGCGGAGTTGGAGAGGGAGATGCTCGACCTGGAGTCACGCCTCGGTCAGCCCGACGCGGACCCGGCCCTGCGCGGGGTGTACGAAGAGAAGAAGGCCGCGCTCCGGGACCTGCAGCTCGTCGGGGCTCGGGGCGCGTACGTGAGGTCGCGGATCCAGCTCCTGCAGGACCTGGACCGCGGCTCCCCCTTCTTCTACTCGCTGGAAAAAAGGCGCGGCACCCGTCAGCAGCTCCTTGTGCTGCTGGCCGACGACGGGTCCCTCGTCTCGGATCCGGAGGGCGTCAGGGCCCACGTCCGAAACTATTACACGGCTCTGTTCTCTCCGGATCCGTCCAGCGAGGACGCTCGCAGAGTTCTGTGGGAGGACCTGCCGCAGCTCAGCCCGGAGGACGCCGGAAGGCTCGACGCTCCCGTCACCTTAGAGGAGCTGACCGGCGCCCTCGACCGGCTCTCGAGGGGCAAAACCCCGGGGCTGGACGGGCTGACTGTGGAGTTCTTCAGGGCGTTCTGGGACGTCCTGGGGAACGACTACGCACAGGTCCTGGGGGAGTGTCTAAATGCCGGACAGCTGCCCCTTTCTTGGCGCAGGGCGGTCATCGTCCTGCTGCCGAAGAAGGGGGACCTTCGTTCTTTGAAGAACTGGCGTCCGGTCTCCCTCCTCAGCACGGACTACAAAATCTTCGCCAGGGTGTTGTCTTCTCGCCTGGCTTCCGTGCTGGCCCACATGATTCACCCGGACCAGTCCTACACGGTCCCGGGCCGGAGGATACACGACAACGTCCACCTGGTCCGGGACCTGATCCATTTCTGTCGACGGGCTGGTCTGCCGAGCGCCTTCCTGTCCCTCGACCAGGAGAAGGCGTTCGACAGGGTCGATCACGAGTACCTGCTCGGGACTCTGCGGGCGTTCGGGTTCGGGACGCGGTTCGTCGCCCGGATCCGACTTTTGTACGCCGCCGCAGAGTGTCTGGTTAAAGTTAACGGGTCCCTGACGGCGCCCCTTCGCTTCGGGAGAGGAGTGCGTCAAGGCTGCCCCCTGTCCGGCCAGCTGTATTCCCTGTGCGTGGAGCCTTTCCTGCGCCTCTTGCGGAGGAGGTTGTCGGGGCTGGTTCTGCGCGGCGCGGGCACGGGGGTGGTCCTTTCGGCCTACGCCGACGACGTGCTCCTCACTTTCACCGACCCGGCTGACCTGGGGAGGATGCGCGAGTGCCAGGCCGTGTACTCTGCGGCGTCTTCCGCCAGGATCAACTGGGCCAAGTGTTCCGGACTACTGGTCGGCCCGTGGCGGGTGGACTCTCTGCCGGAGGAGTTACGGGGGTTCAGCTGGAGTACCACCCATCTCCTCTACCTGGGGGTCTACCTCAGCCCGGCTGAGGAATCCTGGCCGGCCAACTGGCAGGAGCTGGAGGCCAAAGTCTCGGCTCGCCTAGGCCGCTGGACAGGACTGCTCCGAGTGCTATCTTACAGGAGTCGAGTGCTGGTCATAAACCAGCTGGTGGCCGCCATGCTGTGGTACCGGCTGGTCACTTTGGTCCCTCCTCCTGGCTTTGTCGCTGACATCCAGAGAACGTTGGTCGACTTCTTCTGGGACAAAAAGATGCACTGGGTCGCCGCGCAGGTTCTGAGTCTCCCTATCGAGGAGGGCGGTCAGTCGCTGGTGTGCGTCCGCACCCAGGTCGCGACGTTCCGCCTTCAGACCTTGCGGCGATACCTTTACGTCGAGCCTCCTCCTAGGTGGTGCGCCCTGGCGACGTATTTTTTCCGCCAGGTGCGTAACCTCAACTACGACACGCAGCTCCTGTTCGTCGACCGTGACGGTTTGGAGGTCGCCCTCAAGGTGCTGCCTGTCTTTTACCAGGACCTGATCACTGTCTGGAACATGGTCGAATCGCGTCGCGCCTACCCTCCGGCTGGAGTAGCGGCTGTCGTCAGGGAGCCGTTGCTCAGGAATCCGCACCTCCGTACTCGCGGGTTCGAGTGGCTGTCGGAGGGGAGGGCCGTGGCGGCGAGGGCGACCAGGGTCGGGGACGTGCTGGGTGCCGGGGGCCTGGGCTGGACGCTGCCGCAGGACATAGCTAGCAGGGCAGCGGTAGACGTCCGGTACGTGGCCACCGCCATCCGACGCCTTAAAACGGCGGTGCTCGGACCCGACGTAGTGCACCGGTTGGAGGACGCTCAGGTGTGCGGTGGGATCCCGTCCGCGCTCACCCCGGCCCGGACGGAATTTCACATTGGCCCCAGGGTCCCGTACTTCCCGCGGGAGCCTGTGCCCCACAACCTGAGCCGCCTCCGGAATTTTAATTTTGTCCCTTTCAGGGATATAAAAAGGAAGGCCCTGTATCGACTGCTGCTGCACACCGTCCACCTCTTCTCCCTCATCCACCGGCCGGACACGCCTTGGCGTGCCCATTTGCCACCGGGCGGTGGGGATCCCCAGTGGAGGGCTCTCTACGCGGGAGTCCTCCCCCTTTCTCTCGGGGATCTGGGGTGGAGGGTGCTGCACGCAGCAGTCCCCTGCAACCGCAGATTGCGGTGGTTCACGGACTCCCAGCCCAACTGCTTGTTCTGTGGCGCTGTGGAGTCCGTGGACCATGTATACATTGGGTGTGGGCGTCTGCACTCCCTTTTTGATTTTCTTAAAAACCTTCTCCTCTGTTTCTGGCTGCACTTCAGTCCCACGCTCCTGATCTTCGGGCACCCGGTACGGAGGAGGGAGGGCAGGTCCGAGGACCTCCTCGTGGGTCTGCTCCTGGGCCTGGCCAAACTGGCCATCAACAGGTCCAGGCAGCGGGCCGTGGAGGGGGTCGTTAGGGCCGACTGCCTGCCCCTCTTCCGGGGTTACGTTAGAGCCCGGGTGTCCTTGGAGAAGGAGCACGCGGTGTCCACCGACACCCTGGAGTCGTTCAGGGAGAGGTGGGCGCCGCAGGGAGTGGAGTGCGTCATTTCTCCCTCCAACTCTATTTTGATTTAGTCCCTACCCTCCCCTTCACTGTTTTGCTCACACAGCATTGCCCTGTGGTTTGAAGGGCAGTGCTTGTCACTGGCCACTCGGGTGTTTTTCATATCTTCCTGGTGGTGGAAATTGAATAAAGATTTGTGCACTTTGTGTCTTTCACTGTGTCGCACATCTACACACACGCACACACACCATGGGTGCTGGGGAATAAAAATAAGCACTACCGCACTTAGGCGGTAGTGTGGGGGAGAGGAAAAAAAAAAAAAAAAAAAAAAAAATTTACAGGGGATTTCTCAAAAAAAAAAAAAAAAAAAAAAAAAAAATAAATACTCCGGCGTGGCCCGGGTGTCCTTGGAGAAGGAGCACGCGGGTGTCCACTGACACCCTGGAGTTGTGACTGGCCACTTGTGTGAAAAAAAAAAAAAAACTAGGGTCTTCCTTCACTGTGTCTCACACCTGCACACACACGCCATGGGTGCTGGGGAAAAAATAAGCACTACCGCAGTTAGGCGGTAGTGTGAAAAAAAAAAAGAAAAAAAAAAAAAAAAAAAAAAATAAATACACCGGCGTTTTGAGAGTTAGCCAGAGAGAGCGGCAACCTGCCATCCAGAGAAAGGCTGCCACTCAAAACACTCTTGGTCAAAGGTACATTTTTCAGGTAAAACATCTTTGCAGCAAAAGACCAAAGCCGACCCAGGGAGATCTACAGCCAGAGAAGATCAACACTGGAAGGGACAGCCACTGTCTGGTTTTGGAAACTAAGTTGACGAAATTTTAATAGAGGCTTTCGTTGGAGCAGCATATTGTGGTAGAGTTGGGCGTAGCGAACAGACCTTTAAAAGATAGGAGGATTTGAGTTGTAAATAGTTGTTTAACGTTCACTTTCAGAGTTAAAGAACAAAATTGATTTTTTTTTTCTTTAAATAGTGGAATTTGGGGAGTTACCTGTTCCTCCTTTAGCGGATTACGAGGCGAAGTGAGCTTTTTCTGTGGTTTAACTAGCAGAAGGTTTCACTGCCGTGAACTATTAAGCGTCAGAACCAGGGATCTGGGGGTGATCCAAACCGCCTTAAAAAAGAAAAAAAAATCAACAAATTATCGATCGCAATCCCTTCAGCGGGGACCTAAATCGAGACAGTAGAATATTGCATCTGAAAGACAGTACAGTGCAGTGCTCCCTCTGCACCTCAACGGAAAGTCACCAAGTTTCCACGCCTAGGCTGTGGATTGGAACTGTCATGACCTGGCCGAGGGGTCCTGTTCACTCTGGGTTGGATGGAGTTGAGGCCTGTTCTCTCAGAGAGAACGTGTGAATTGGATTTTCGGCCGACACAATCAGCTATCTTTGTGCCCGCGTCCTTTCCCCGGCTGCCCTGCCCTTTTTTTGCTTTTGAAAGTCACTTGAAAAGTCCGGGATTTTGGACCAGTGTTTCAGAAGATGGGGCTTTTAGTTCAGCCCTACACCGTGAGGGTATTTCCCCGTCAGCAGTAGAAACAGCACGGGGTGTCCTCCCCACCGAACCTCTCGCTCAGCAAAACAATCGGCGAACGGGTGCCAAAGGAGCGTCACCGGCTGGAAACCACGGAGGGGGGGGGAGTAGGCTTCCTGAGGGAGCGAAAAGGCGCCACGTAAATGCAACACAAACAGCTCTGAACGTTGGGAGAGAGTGAGGACCGTGGCTGCTGGAGATCAGAGTCGGAAAATGTGGCACTGGAAAAGCACGGCCAGTCAGGTAGCGTCTGAAGGGGGCAGGAGAGTCGACGTTTCGGGCAGGAGCTCTTCATCAGGAATGGAGAGGGGGACCCAAGAGGAGTTGGGAATGTTATTGGCAGATGAAGGTGGGGAGGTGATGGTTGGCAGTCTGATAGTTCAGACAAATCAGATTTTGTTTGGGATTGGACATTGAATTGAAAGGTGCAGTTTAGGTTGTAAAGTTCCCAGCTTTAAAGCAGATTTAACAGAACGTCCTTTGAAAATCCAGGTGTATTTGGTTCATGAAAGAAACAACACAAACCAGACAGGCATGAGAGACATATAGACAAGAGAGAGAAACAGGCGGACGTACAGATAGAGACACACAGGGAAACAGACAGACAGATGGATAGAGACACAGGGAAACATAAGAGACAGAGAAACAGGCAGACAAATGGATGGAGACACAGGGAAACATAATAGACAGAGAAGCAGGCAGGCAGACAGACACAGGGAAACAGACAGAAACAGGCAGACAGACAGAGAAACAGACAGAAACAGGCAGACAGACAGGGAAACAGGCAGATAGGGAAACAGGCAGAAAGACAGGGAAACAGGCAGATAGACAGGGAAACAGGCAGATAGACAGGGAAACAGGCAGATAGACAGAGAAACAGGCAGACAGACAGGGAAACAGAGAAACAGGCAGATAGAGAAACAGGCAGACAGACAGATCGACACAGGGAAACATAATAGACAGAGAAACAGGCAGACAGAGAGACACAGAAACATAATAAACAGAGAAATAGGCAGACTGACACAGAGAAACAGGGAGATAGAGACATGGAAATATAATAGAGAAACAGGCAGGCAGATAGACACAGAGAGGTTTACAGACATGACAGATGTATAGACAGACATAGAAACATGCAGACAGGCAGATAGAGACAGACAAAAAGACAAGACATGGAGAGAGGCACAGAGAGATATATAGATAGATACAGATAGACACGAGAGACATATAGACAGAGAAACAGACAGACAGATATCCACAGAGAGACAGATAGACAAAGACAGAGATATATAGACAGAGAGACAGACAGATACAGAGACATGCACAGACAGACACAAAGAGAAAGACAGATAGACACAAGGGACAAGATATATACAAACAGACACATGTAAAGACAGACAAGCAGATATGAAGACAAACAAAAAAAAACAAGACATAGAGAGACAGATAGACACAAGAGACATACAGAGAGAGAAGTGGTCAGGTATGTAGATAAACATGAGAGATATGGCGAGAGACAGATGCACAGGCAGACAGAGAGACACATATATAGACAGACAAGGAGAGAGGCACAGAGAGACGCAGTGACAGACGCATGTGCAAGTAGACAGACAGGCAAATCTATAAATTTGATTTTTCTTCCTCGTCCCTGAATTTCCTCTCCCCTCATACACATTAGCCTCCTCTAGCACTTCCTTGGAGTTCTGTCCTTCTGGGAAGCGACCATTTGTCCCACCCCCACACCCAGCTCCTAATTATGAGGGATTAATTACAGCCATGAATTTCAGAATACCATTCATTGTCTTCTCCGCCTGACGATGTCCATCCCCCCCCCCCACCGAGGCCGACTTGAGAACTCTGCATCTCGGGCTAAGTTTCTGGCCGCTCCCCCCAGTGAGACCTTCCTGCGGACTGAAGCCCCCCACCGTCCTGAAAGCACGACTGAGCTTTCCCGCGAGTCCACAACAAACATTCCGGGGGCCAGCGTATCCCGCTAGCCGCGGGGAAGAGATCTGCCACCCGGCCGACCCACAGTCGGCCCTGCCAAAGCGGGAATTGGCCGAAAGGAAAACGTAACCCCCCAACACCCAGAATGCCTCAGCCGGGGCCAAGCGAAACCAGACGGCTCTCGCAGACAAGGGAACACACTTCCAAGCTCCTGCTAACGATGACAGGGCACCGCAGCTATCCCAAAGCCCCAAGAGCAGTTTCACAGACCAGTGATACCAAAGGACAGGTCAGAGAGGCACCATTCCACTTCAGAGAAGACCATTAGCACCCTATTGGACACATCAATTACCAGAACGCCCCTTTGCTTAGAGAATTAAGATGTTCCTCCCATAACTAATTTCCCAATGATGCATCATTGGAACAAGATTACTCCGCCTCCAGGTACATTGTACGTTCCCCCATTTCTTACTTGGACAGGATTGTCATATATATATATTAAAAAAACCTGGCTTCAGCCTCAGCTCGGGGGGAAGAGCGATTCCCCCACTAGCCCCGGGCAGACTGTCTGCACTGCTTCAGCTCAGGCAGTTTCCCCTTCTGCCGTACGAACGAACAAACCCGGCTCCTGAAGAAGGGCTCACGCCCGAACCGTCGATTCTCCTGCTCCTTGGATGCTGCCTGACCTGCTGCGCTTTCCCAGCAACACATTTTTCAGCCCTGATCTCCAGCATCTGCAGTCCGCACTTTCTCCTTAACAAACCCGTTAGGAAGCCCATGTCCCCCCCCCCCCCACCCCGGGATTGCCCGGTCAGGAAGCCCACCCCCTCCCACCCTGGGATTGCCCGGTCAGGAAGCCCACCCCCTCTCACCCCGGGATTGCCCGGTCAGGAAGCCACCCCCCACCCCCCCCCCCCCCACCCCGGGATTGCCCGGTCAGGAAGCCCACCCCCCTCTCACCCCGGGATTGCCCGGTCAGGAAGCCCACCCCACCCCCCCCCCCCCACCCCGGGATTGCCCGGTCAGGAAGCCCACCCCCTCTCACCCCGGGATTGCCCGGTCAGGAAGCCCCACCCCCTCTCACCCCGGGATTGCCCGGTCAGGAAGCCCACCCCACCCCCCCCCCACCCACCCCGGGATTGCCCGGTCAGGAAGCCCACCCCCTCTCACCCCGGGATTGCCCGGTCCAGGAAGCCCACCCCCTCTCACCCCGGGATTGCCCGGTCAGGAAGCCCACCCCCTCCCACCCCGGGATTGCCCGGTCAGGAAGCCCACCCCCTCCCACCCTGGGATTGCCCGGTCAGGAAGCCCACCCCCTCTCACCCCGGGATTGCCCGGTCAGGAAGCCCACCCCCCTCCCACCCCAGGATTGCCCGGTCAGGGAGCCCACACCCCCCCCACCCCGGGATTGCCCGGTCAGGAAGCCCACCCCACCCCCCCCCCCCACCCCAGGATTGCCCGTCAGGGAGCCCACACCCCCCCCACCCCGGGATTGCCCGGTCAGGAAGCCCACCCCACCCCGGATTGCCCGGTCAGGAAGCCCACGCTCCCCCCCCCCCCCCCCCCCCCCCCCCAGCAGCAACATTTGAAGAAGTGGACACTCAGAGTTTTCAGTTTGAAGCTGAGCGAGTGTCCGTAGAAACAAACAGGGATACCCCCATCAGGTACCAGAAGATCAAACGACACCGCACCAGTCAGACCCATAGAGGTCTCCGGGGTGGAAACCGGCCCTTCGGCCCCACTTTTCCGTGCCGCCCAGCGTCCGCGATTAATCTCGTTCCAGTCGCCTGCGTTTGGTCAGTCCCCCTCATTCCTGATGAAGGGCTCTGGCCCGGTTCTCCCGCTCCTCGGGATGCTGTGCTTTTTCCAGCACCACACTCACGACGCCGATCTCCAGCAGACCTCACCGTCTCCCAGTATCCCTTCATACCCATCCCGTCCATCATTCCTGACGGAACGCTTCTTCGATGACAAAAAACTGTACTCGCATCCTCCCCTACCCCTGGCACCTCACTTAGCGCTCTCTGTGTGAACAAATTGCCCAAATTAAGCCGACAATTTTAGTCTCCCCTACCGCAGGGAAAAGCTCTCTCTTATCTCTGCCTGTCATGATTTTATCTTGTAGGTCACCCCTCAGTCTTCTATGCTCAAAATGTCCCAACCTATTCATCCTGTCCTTCGAACTCAACTCTCCCAGTCCATCTTGGTAAATCTCTCCTGCACGCTTTCCAGTTTAATAATATCCTTTCTATAGCGGGGTGACCAGAACTGCAGGCAGGCCTCCAAATATGGCCTTCTCTGTCCAGAACTTCCCCGTTGCAAGAGTTGGAAGGATGTTGTGAAAGGGTTCCGGAAAGATTTACAAGGATGTTGGGAGGGTTTGAGCAACAGGGAGAGGCTGGACAGGCCGGGGCTGTTTTCCCCGGAGCGTCGGAGGATGAGGGGGGTGACCTGGTTTATAAAACCATGAGGGGGCACAGATAGGGGTAAATAGACAAGGTCTTCCCCCCCCCCCCCAAGGGGTGGGGGGGAGTCCAGAACTAGAGGGGAGTTGGTTTAGGGTGAGAGGGGAAAGGGAGCTGAGGGGTAACGTTCTCACCCAGAGGGGTGGTGCGTGTGTGGAATGAGCTGCCAGAGGAAGGGGGTGGAGGCTGGTACAATGACAGCATTGAAAAGGGGGATGGGGACAGGATAGGGAAGGGGTTGGAGGGTCATAGGCCAAGGGCTGGCAAACGGGGACTGGATTAGGTTAGGGATATCAGGGTCGGCACGGACGGGGACGGGCCGAAGGGTCTGTTTCCACGCTGGACAATCTCCTGTGACTCGATGTACTGTCACACAGCACGGAAACTCGTCTGAGCCGTCCCTAATCCCAAACTAAAAGCTAGTCCCACCTGCAACTCCCTCCAAACCTTGCCCTTATTCAAATGTCTTTTAAATGAAAAAAAAATTGCTTCCAATTTCTCCTCGCACCTTAAAAAACGTGTCCCCTTGGTTTTGAAATTCCAGACCCCCAACTAGGGAAAATACACCTGCCACTCACCTGACCGTTACCCCTCAGGATTTAATAAACTCTTGCGAGGTCACCCTTCCACCAGAGAAAGACGCCCCCAACTTTGATATCAAACCCTCCAGCGCCCTGGCAAATCTCTGTTGAACCCTTTGAATCCTTGAACATCCGGTTCGGCCGCGTTTAGAATACCGGGCACAGTTCTGGGCGCCACATTACCAAAAGGATGTGGACCCTTTGGGGAGGGGGGGGGTAGAGAAGGTTTACGAGGATGTTGCCCTGGTATGGAAGGTGCTAGTTATGAAGAGAGGTTGAGTAGGTTAGGTTTTTATTCATGAGAAAAAAAGGAGAATTTGGAGGGGAGGAGGGGGGGGGGGGGGAGAGGGAGAACCTGATTGAGGTTTACAAAATCATGAAGGGTAGAGACAGGGTGGATAGAGATGAGCTTTTCCCCCAGGGTGAGGGATTCAATAACGAGAGGTAACGCATTCAAGGAAAGAATCGAAGGTGCATTGGGTGAGGGGTTGGGGGGGGGGAAGGAAGGCAAAGTGGTGATTATTGATCAGTTGTCAGCCAAGATCTCGTTCAATGGAAGGGGAAATCTCCACCCTTACCTTCCCCATTAACCTGGTTAAAAACCAAAATCACGCAACACCAGGTCATAGTCCGACAGGCTTAATTGGAAGCACTAGCTTCTGGAGCGCTGCTCCTTCACCAGGTCGCAGGATCATCGGACACAGAAGATATAGCGAAAGATCACAGGGTCACGCAACTGAAACTATATATTGAACAAACCCGGATCACTGTTAAATCTTCCAGCTTTGAGAACGGGGTTGAAGGTTTCAGTTCATTAATACGCAAGTCCGAGAACTCTTTTCAAGTCACCTTCTTGAGATGACGGATGGTTTTTGTTTCAAAGAAAAAACAAACAAAAAAGGTGACATCTCGGCTCAGACAGCGCATTGAAGGGGTGAGGTTCGAGGCGCTCGGTATCCCGATCTTGAGTCAGGACTGGGTCGACTTCCAAAGTGGGGATTTGCAAAAGTATCCCCTGCGATCGTGTTCCAACGAATGACCAAAGTCGGACAATAATGGGCCTCTTTTATTCAGCAATCACTGCACCAATTTCAATACAGCAGTGGGATCCCCACATATAGATCATACAAGAGTCCCTTTGTACACAATTCTTACAGACATTAAAATCCCATGACGACAGCGATGTAATTTTTATAACATTTTGTATACAAGGTCCTGGGAGATAAGAGATGGATTCAAACATGTGTGAAGTTCTGGCTAGTATTATGGGACGAAGGGTGTCTAGGCGGTTCACTTGTAAAATCAAGACATGTGAATACTCTGGACGTTGAAATGAGTAAACGTTATTAAAATACTCGGTCTCTTGCTCGAGGTCAAGAAACATAATAACAGAGTAAAGGGTATTACACGGACTGCTGAAGCTGGGGTTTGAGATTCATTTCCTAAATGCCGACAGGAGTTTCATTCATTCATGCAGCAGCGACTTTGTCAGATAGTCTCTGAAATGGATAAGTGCCCAGTTAAAAGGGATTGAACAGGTACCGACACTGGCCACCCTGGATCAGCTCTCGATCCAGCCCTCTCTCTCTCTCTATCCTGCCCTCCCTGTCTCTCTCTCTCTATCCTGCCCTCCCTGTCTCTCTCTCTCTCTCTATCCTGCCCTCCCTGTCTCTCTCTCTATCCTGCCCTCCCTGTTTCTCTCTCTCTCTCAATCCTGCCCTCCCTTTCTCTCTCTCTCTCTATCCTGCCCTCCCTTTCTCTCTCTCTCTCTATCCTGCCCTCCCTTTCTCTCTCTCTGTCCTGTCCTCCCTTTCTCTCTCTCCCCTCTCCACCATGCCCTCCCTGTCCCTCTCTCTCTCTATCTTGCCCTCCCTGTCCCCCTCTCTCTCTATCCTGCCCTCCCTGTCCCTTTCTCTCTCTCCAACATGCCCTCCCTGTCCCTCTCTCTCTCCTGCCCTCCCTGTCTCTCTCTCTCTCTATCCTGCCCTCCCTGTCCCTTTCTCTCTCTCCAACATGCCCTCCCTGTCCCTCTCTCTCTCTCTCCACCATGCCCTCCCTGTCCCTCTCTCTCTATCTATCCTGCCCTCCCTGTCCCTCTCTCTCTCTATCCTGCCCTCCCTGTCTCTCTCTCTCTCTCTCACTCTCTATCCTGCCCTCCCTGTCTCTCTCTCTCTCACTCTCTATCCTGCCCTCCCTGTCCCTCTCTCTCTCTCTATCCTGCCCTCCCTGTCTCTCTCTCTCTCTCTATCTATCCTGCCCTCCCTGTCTCTCTCTCTCTCTCTCTCTCTCTATCCTGCCCTCCTTGTCCCTCTCTCTCTCTATCCTGCCCTCCCTGTCTCTCTCTCTATCCTGCCCTCTCTGTGTCTCTCTCACTCTCTATCCTGCCCTCTGTGTCTCTCTCTCTCTCTATCCTGCCCTCCCTGTCTCTCTCTCTCTATCCTGCCCTCCCTGTCCCTTTCTCTCTCCTCCAACATGCCCTCCCTGTCCCTCTCTCTCTTTCTCCACCATGCCCTCCCTGTCCCTCTCTCTCTCTGTCCTGCCCTCCCTCTCTCTCTCTCTCTCTCTCTATCCTGCCCTCCCTGTCTCTCTCTCTCTCTATCCTGCCCTCCCTGTCTCTCTCTCACTCTCTATCCTGCCCTCCCTGTCCCTCTCTCTCTCTCTATCCTGCCCTCCCTGTCTCTCTCTCTCACTATCCTGCCCTCCCTGTCTCTCTCTCTCTCTCTCTATCCTGCCCTCCTGTCCCTCTCTCTCCCTCTATCCTGCCCTCCCCTGTATCTCCTCTCTCTCTCTCTCTCTCTATCCTGCCCCTCCCTGTCTCTCTCTCTCTCTCTATCCTGCCCTCCCTGTCTCTCTCTCTCTCTCTATCCTGCCCTCCCTGTCTCTCTCTCTCCTCTCTCTCTCTCTCTATCCTGCCCTCCCTGTCCTCTCTCTCTCTCTCTATCCTGCCCTCACCTGTATCTCTCTCTCTCTCTCTCTATCCTGCCCTCCCTGTCTCTCTCTCTCTCTCTCTCTATCCTGCCCTCCCTGTCTCTCTCTCTCTCTCTATCCTGCCCTCCCTGTCCTCTCTCTCTCTCTCTCTATCCTGCCCTCCCTGTCTCTCTCTCTCTCACTCTCTCTCTATCCTGCCCTCCATGTCTCTCTCTCTCTCTCTCTATCCTGCCCTCCCTGTCTCTCTCTCTCTCTATCCTCTCTCTATCCTGCCCTCCCTGTCTCTCTCTCTCTCTCTCTCTCTCTCTTTCCTGCCCTCCCTGTCCTCTCTCTCTCTCCTCTATCCTGCCCTCCCCTGTCTCTCTCTCTCTCTCTATCCTGCCCTCCCTGTCTCTCTCTCTCTCTCTCTATCCTGCCCTCTCTGTCTCTCTCTCTCAATCCTGCCCTCCCTGTCTCTCTCTCTCTCTCTCTCAATCCTGCCCTCCCTGTCTCTCTCTCTCTCTCTCTGAATCCTGCCCTCCCTGTCTCTCTCTCTCTCTCTCTGAATCCTGCCCTCCCTGTCTCTCTCTCTCTCTCTCTATCTTGCCCTCCCTTTCCCCCTCTCTCTCTATCCTGCCCCTCCCTGTATCTCTCTCTCTCTCTATCTTGCCCTCCCTGTCTCTTTCTCTCTCTCTCTATCCTGCCCTCCCTGTCACTCACTCTCTATCCTGCCTCCTGTCCCCTCTCTCTCTCTATCCTGCCCTCCCTCTCTCTCAATCCTGCCCTCCCTGTCTCTCTCTCTCTCTCTCTATCTTGCCCTCCCTGTCCCCCTCTCTCTCTATCCTGCCCCTCCCTGTATCTCTCTCTCTCTCTCTATCCTTGCCCTCCCTGTCTCTTTCTCTCTCTCTCTATCCTGCCCTCCTTGTCCCTCTCTCCCTCTATCCTGCCCTCCCTGTCCCTCTCTCTCTCTCTTTCACTCTCTATCCTGCCCTCCAGTCCCTCTCTCTCTCTATCCTGCCCTCCCTCTCTCTCTCTCTATCCTGCCCTCCCTGTCCCTCTCTCTCTCTCTCTATCCTGCCCTCCCCCTGTCCCCCCTCTCTATCCTGCCCTCCCTGTCTCTCTCTCTCTCTTTCCCGCCCTCCCTGTCCCTCTCTCTCTCTCTCTCTATTTCACTCTCTATCCTGCCCTCCCGTCCCTCTCTCTCTCTCTATCCTGCCCTCCCTGTATCTCTCTCTCTCTCTCTCTCTCTCTCTCTATCCTGCCCTCCCTGTCTCTCACTCTCTATCCTGCCCTCCCTGTCTCTCTCTCTCCTCTATCCTGCCCTCCGTCCCTCTCTCTCTCTCTCTATCCTGCCCTCCCTGTATCTCTCTCTCTCTCTCTCTCTCTATCCTGCCCTCCCTGTCTCTCACTGTCTATCCTGCCCTCCCTGTCCCTCTCTCTCTCTATCCTGCCCTCCCCTCCCTCTCTCTCTATCCTGCCCTCCCTGTCTCCTCTCTCTCTCTCTCTATCCTGCCCTCCCTGTCTCTCACTCTCTATCCTGCCCTCCCTGTGTGTGTGTCTCTCTCTCTATCCTGCCCTCCCTGTCTCTCTCTCTCTATCCTGCCCTCCCTGTGTGTGTCTCTCTCTCTCTCTATCCTGCCCTCCCTGTCTCTCTCTCTCTCTATCCTGCCCTCCCTGTCTCTCTCTCTCTCTCTCTCTCAATCCTGCCCTCCCTGTCTCTCTCTCTCCTCTCTATCCTGCCCTCCCTGTCTCTCTCTCTCTCACTCTCTATCCTGCCCTCCCTGTCTCTCTCTCTCCCTCCCTCTCTATCCTGCCCTCCCTGTCTCTCTCTCTCTCTCTCTCTATCCTGCCCTCCCTGTCTCTCTCTCTCTCTCTCTCTCTATCCTGCCCTCCCTGTCTCTCTCTCTCTCTCTCTCTATCCTGCCCTCCCTGTCTCTCTCTCTCTCTCTCTCTATCCTGCCCTCCCTGTACCTCTCTCTCTCTCTCTATCCTGCCCTCCCTGTCTCTCTCTCTCTCTCTCTCTCTATCCTGCCCTCCCTGTCTCTCTCTCTATCCTGCCCTCCCTGTCTCTCTCTCTCTATCCTGCCCTCCCTGTCTCTCTCTCTCTCTCTATCCTGCCTTCCCTGTCTCTCTCTCTATCCTGCCTCCCTGTCTCTCTCTCTATATATATTATCCCGCCCTCCCTGTCTCTCTCTCTCTCTCTATCCTGCCCTCCCTGTCTCTCTCTCTCTCTCCCTCTCTATCCTGCCCTCCCTGTCTCTCTCTCTCTATCCTGCCCCTCCCTGTCTCTCTCTCTCTCTCACTCTCTATCCTGCCCTCCCTGTCTCTCTCTCTCTCTATCCTGCCCTCCCTGTCTCTCTCTCTCTCTCCCTCTCTATCCTGCCCTCCCTGTCTCTCTCTCTCTCTCCCTCTCTATCCTGCCCTCCCTGTCTCTCTCTCTCTCTCTATCCTGCCCTCCCTGTCTCTCTCTCTCTCTCTCTATCCTGCCCTCCCTGTCTCTCTCTCTCTCTCTATCCTGCCCTCCCTGTCTCTCTCTCTCTCTATCCTGCCCTTCCTGTCTCTCTCTCTCTCACTCACTCTCTATCCTGCCCTCCCTGTCTCTCTCTCTCTCTCTCTCTCTCTGTCCTGCCCTCCCTCTCTCTCTCTCTATCCTGCCCTCCCTCTCTCTCTCTATCCTGCCCTCCCTGTCCCCCTCTCTCTCTCTCTATCCTGCCCCTCCCTGTCTCTCTCTCTCTCTATCCTGCCCTCCCTGTCCCTCTCTCTCTCTCTCTCTATCCTGCCCTCCCTGTCCCTCTCTCTCTATCCTGCCCTCCCTCTCTCTCTCTCTCTATCCTGCCCTCCCTGTCTCTCTCCCTCTCCCTCTCTATCCTGCCCTCCCTGTCTCTCTCTCTCTCTCTCTATCCTGCCCTCCCATGTCCCTCTCTCTCTCTCTCTCTCTATCCTGCCTCCCTCTCTCTCTATCCTGTCCTCCCTGTCCCTCTCTCTCTCTCTCTCTATCCTGCCCTCCCTGTCTCTCTCTCTCTCTATCCTGCCCTCCCTGTCCCTCTCTCTCTCTATCCTGCCCTCCCTGTCCCTCTCTCTCTCTCTATCCTGCCCTCCCTGTCCCTCTCTCTCTCTCTATCCTGCCCTCCCTGTCCCTCTCTCTCTCTCTCTATCCTGCCCTCCCTGTCTCTCTCTCTCTCTCTATCCTGCCCTCCCTGTCTCTCTCTCTCTCTCTATCCTGCCCTCCCTGTCTCTCTCTCTCTCACTCTCTATCCTGCCCTCCCTGTCCCTCTCTCTCTCTCTATCCTGCCCTCCCTGTCCTCTCTCTCTCTCTCTATCCTGCCCGCCCCTGTCTCTCTCTCTCTCACTCTCTATCCTGCCCTCCCTGTCTCTCTCTCTCTCTCTCTCTATCCTGCCCTCCCTGTCTCTCTCCCTCTCTCTCTCTCTGTCCTGCCCTCTCTCTCTCTCTCTATCCTGCCCTCCCTCTCTCTCTCTCTATCCTGCCTTCCCTGTCCCTCTCTCTCTCTCTCTCTATCCTGCCCTCCACTGTCTCTCTCTCTCTCTATCCTGCCCTCCCTGTCCCTCTCTCTCTCTCTCTCTATCCTGCCCTCCCTGTCCCTCTCTCTCTCTCTCTCTCTATCCTGCCTCCCTCTCTCTCTCTATCCTGCCCTCCCTGTCTCTCTCTCTCTCTCTCTCTCTATCCTGCCCTCCTTGTCCCTCTCTCTCTCTATCCTGCCCTCCCTGTCTCTCTCTCTATCCTGCCCTCTCTGTGTCTCTCTCACTCTCTATCCTGCCCTCTCTGTGTCTCCCTCTCTCTCTATCCTGCCCTCCCTGTCTCCTCTCTCTCTATCCTGCCCTCCCTGTCCCTTTCTCTCTCTCCAACATGCCCTCCCTGTCCTCTCTCTCTTTCTCCACCATGCCCTCCCTGTCCCTCTCTCTCTCTGTCCTGCCCTCCCTCTCTCTCTCTCTCTCTCTATCCTGCCCTCCCTGTCTCTCTCACTCTCTATCCTGCCCTCCCTGTCCCTCTCTCTCTCTCTATCCTGCCCTCCCTGTCTCTCTCTCTCTCTATCCTGCCCTCCCTGTCTCTCTCTCTCTCTCTCTATCCTGCCTCCCTGTCCCTCTCTCTCTCTCTATCCTGCCCTCCCTGTATCTCTCTCTCTCTCTCTCTATCCTGCCTCCCTGTCTCTCTCTCTCTATCCTGCCCTCCCTGTCTCTCTCTCTCTCTCTATCCTGCCCTCCCTGTCTCTCTCTCTCTCTCTATCCTGCCCTCCCTGTCTCTCTCTCTCTCTCTCTATCCTGCCTCCCTGTCTCTCTCCTCTCTCTCTATCCTGCCCTCCCTGTATCTCTCTCTCTCTATCCTGCCCTCCCTGTCTCTCTCTCTCTCTCTATCCTGCCCTCCCTGTCTCTCTCTCTCTCGCTCTCTATCCTGCCCTCCCTGTCTCTCTCTCTCTCTCTCTCTATCCTGCCCTCCTGTCTCTCTCTCTCTCTATCTCTCTCTATCCTGCCCCCTCCCTGTCTCTCTCTCTCTCTCTCTCTTTCCTGCCCTCCCTGTCTCTCTCTCTCTCTCTATCCTGCCCTCCCTGTCTCTCTCTCTCTCTATCCTGCCCTCCCTGTCTCTCTCTCTCTCTCTATCCTGCCCTCCCTGTATCTCTCTCTCTCTATCCTGCCCTCCTGTCTCTCTCTCTCTCTCTATCCTGCCCTCCCTGTCTCTCTCTCTCTCTCTATCCTGCCCTCCCTGTCTCTCTCTCTCTCACTCTCTATCCTGCCCTCCCTGTCCCTCTCTCTCTCTCTATCCTGCCCTCCCTGTATCTCTCTCTCTCTCTCTCTATCCTGCCCTCCCTGTCTCTCTCTCTCTCTCTATCCTGCCCTCCCTGTCTCTCTCTCTCAATCCTGCCCTCCCTGTCTCTCTCTCTCTCTCTCTCTATCCTGCCCTCCCTGTCTCTCTCTCTCTCTATCTCTCTCTATCCTGCCCCCTCCCTGTCTCTCTCTCTCTCTCTCTCTTCCTGCCCTCCCTGTCTCTCTCTCTCTCTCTATCCTGCCCTCCCTGTCTCTCTCTCTCTCTATCCTGCCCTCCCTGTCTCTCTCTCTCTCTCTATCCTGCCCTCCCTGTCTCTCTCTCTCTCTCTATCCTGCCCTCTCTGTCTCTCTCTCTCAATCCTGCCCTCCCTGTCTCTCTCTCTCTCTCTCTCAATCCTGCCCTCCCTGTCTCTCTCTCTCTCTCTATCTTGCCCTCCCTTTCCCCCTCTCTCTCTATCCTGCCCTCCCTGTATCTCTCTCTCTCTCTATCTTGCCCTCCCTGTCTTCTTTCTCTCTCTCTCTATCCTGCCCTCCCTGTCACTCACTCTCTATCCTGCCCTCCCTGTCCCTCTCTCTCTCTATCCTGCCCTCCCTCTCTCTCAATCCTGCCCTCCCTGTCTCTCTCTCTCTCTCTCTAACTTGCCCTCCCTGTCCCCCTCTCTCTCTATCCTGCCCTCCCTGTATCTCTCTCTCTCTCTATCTTGCCCTCCCTGTCTCTTTCTCTCTCTCTCTCTATCCTGCCCTCCCTGTCACTCACTCTCTATCCTGCCCTCCCTGTCTCTCTCTCTCTCTCTCTATCCTGCCCTCCTTGTCCCTCTCTCTCTCTATCCTGCCCTCCTGTCCCTCTCTCTCTCTCTTTCACTCTCTATTCTGCCCTCCCTGTCCCTCTCTCTCTCTATCCTGCCCTCCCTCTCTCTCTCTCTATCCTGCCCTCCCTGTCCCTCTCTCTCTCTCTCTATCCTGCCCTCCCTGTCCCCCTCTCTATCCTGCCCTCCCTGTCTCTCTCTCTCTCTTTCCCGCCCTCCCTGTCCCTCTCTCTCTCTCTCTCTATTTCACCTCTCTATCCTGCCCTCCGTCCCTCTCTCTCTCTCTATCCTGCCCTCCCTGTATCTCTCTCTCTCTCTCTCTCTCTATCTTGCCCTCCCTGTCTCTCTCTCTCTCTATCCTGCCTTCCCTGTCTCTCTCTCTATCCTGCCCTCCCTGTCTCTCACTCTCTATCCTGCCCTCCCTGTCTCTCACTCTCTCTATCCTGCCCTCCGTCCCTCTCTCTCTCTCTCTATCCTGCCCTCCCTGTATCTCTCTCTCTCTCTCTCTCTCTATCCTGCCCTCCCTGTCTCTCACTCTCTATCCTGCCCTCCCTGTCCCTCTCTCTCTCTCTATCCTGCCCTCCCTCTCTCTCTCTCTATCCTGCCCTCCCTGTCTCTCTCTCTCTCTCTCTCTATCCTGCCTCCCTGTCTCTCACTCTCTATCCTGCCCTCCCTGTGTGTGTGTCTCTCTCTCTATCCTGCCCTCCCTGTCTCTCTCTCTCTATCCTGCCCCTCCCTGTGTGTGTCTCTCTCTCTCTCTATCCTGCCCTCCCTGTCTCTCTCTCTCTCTCTATCCTGCCCTCCCTGTCTCTCTCTCTCTCTCTCAATCCTGCCCTCCGTCTCTCTCTCTCTCTCTATCCTGCCCTCCCTGTCTCTCTCTCTCTCACTCTCTATCCTGCCCTCCCTGTCTCTCTCTCTCCCTCCCTCTCTATCCTGCCCTCCCTGTCTCTCTCTCTCTCTCTCTATCCTGCCCTCCCTGTCTCTCTCTCTCTCTCTCTCTATCCTGCCCTCCCTGTCTCTCTCTCTCTCTCTCTCTATCCTGCCCTCCCTGTATCTCTCTCTCTCTCTATCCTGCCCTCCCTGTCTCTCTCTCTCTCTCTCTCTCTCTATCCTGCCCTCCCTGTCTCTCTCTCTATCCTGCCCTCCCTGTCTCTCTCTCTCTATCCTGCCCCTCCCTGTCTCTCTCTCTCTCTCTATCCTGCCTTCCCTGTCTCTCTCTCTATCCTGCCCTCCCTGTCTCTCTCTCTATATATATATATCCTGCCCTCCCTGTCTCTCTCTCTCTCTCTATCCTGCCCTCCTGTCCTCTCTCTCTCTCTCTCCCTCTCTATCCTGCCCTCCCTGTCTCTCTCTCTCTATCCTGCCCTCCCTGTCTCTCTCTCTCTCTCACTCTCTATCCTGCCCTCCCTGTCTCTCTTCCCTCTCTATCCTGCCCTCCCTGTCTCTCTCTCTCTCTCCCTCTCTATCCTGCCCTCCCTGTCTCTCTCTCTCTCTCCCTCTCTATCCTGCCCTCCCTGTCTCTCTCTCTCTCTCTATCCTGCCCTCCCTGTCTCTCTCTCTCTCTCTATCCTGCCCTCCCTGTCTCTCCTCTCTCTCTCTACTATCCTGCCCTCCCCTGTCTCTCCCTCTCTCTCTCTATCCTGCCCTCCCTGTCTCTCTCCCTCTCTCTCTCTATCCAGCCCTCCCTGTCTCTCTCTCTCTCTCTCTCTCTATCCTGCCCTCCCTGTCTCTCTCTCCTCTCCCTCTCTATCCTGCCCTCCCTCCTCTCTCTCTCTCT
The DNA here is from genome assembly GCF_047496795.1 of Chiloscyllium punctatum. Taxonomy (NCBI): domain Eukaryota; kingdom Metazoa; phylum Chordata; class Chondrichthyes; order Orectolobiformes; family Hemiscylliidae; genus Chiloscyllium; species Chiloscyllium punctatum. The sequence goes on from NC_092774.1 coordinate 9,604,394, forward strand.
CTATCCTGCCCTCCCTGTCTCTCTCTCTCTCTATCCTGCCCTCCCCTGTCTCTCTCTCTCTCTCTCTCTCTATCCTGCCCTCCCTGTCTCTCTCCCTCTCTCTCTCTCTGTCCTGCCCTCCCTCCCTCTCTCTCTCTATCCTGCCCTCCCTCTCTCTCTATCCTGGCCCTCCCTGTCCTTCTCTCTCTCTCTCTCTCTCTATCCTGCTCTCCCTGTCTCTCTCTCTCTCTATCCTGCCCTCCCTGTCCCTCTCTCTCTCTCTCTCTATCCTGCCCTCCCTGTCCCCTCTCTCTCTCTCTCTCTATCCTGCCCTCCCTCTCTCTCTCTCTCTATCCTGCCCTCACCTCTCTCTCTCTCTATCCTGCCCTCCCTGTCTCTCTCCCTCTCCTCTCTATCCTGCCCTCCCTGTCCTCTCTCTCTCTCTCTATCCTGCCCTCCCTGTCTCTCTCTCTCTCTCTCTCTCTATCCTGCCCTCCCTGTCCTCTCTCCCTCTCTCTCTCTCTCTGTCCTGCCCTCCCTCCCTCTCTCTCTCTCTATCCTGCCCTCCTCTCTCTCTATCCTGCCCTCCCTGATCCTCTCTCTCTCTCTCTCTATCCTGCCCTCCCTGTCTCTCTCTCTCTCTATCCTGCCCTCCCTGTCCCTCTCTCTCTCTCTCTCTATCCTGCCCTCCCTGTCCCTCTCTCTCTCTCTCTCTATCCTGCCCTCCCTGTCCCTCTCTCTCTCTCTCTCTATCCTGCCCTCCCTGTCCCTCTCTCTCTCTCTATCCTGCCCCTCCCTGTCTCTCTCTCTCTCTATCCTGCCCTTCCTGTCTCTCTCTCTCTCACTCACTCTCTATCCTGCCCTCCCTGTCTCTCTCTCTCTCTCTCTATCCTGCCCTCCCTGTCTCTCTCTCTCTCTCTCCTCTCTCTCTATCCTGCCCTCCCTGTCTCTCTCCCTCTCTCTCTCTCTGTCCTGCCCTCCCTCTCTCTCTCTCTCTATCCTGCCCTCCCTGTCTCTCTCTCTCTCACTCTCTATCCTGCCCTCCCTGTCTCTCTCTCTCTCTCTCTCTATCCTGCCCTCCCTGTCTCTCTCCCTCTCTCTCTCTCTGTCCTGCCCTCCCTCCCTCTCTCTCTCTATCCTGCCCTCCCTCTCTCTCT